>NC_137024.1:41336944-41399444 GCF_032717465.1 Coenobita brevimanus | reverse complement strand
CAGGAGGACGAGGAAGGAGAGAATGAAGTGGCAGGAGAGAAGTATGAAGGAAACAGTTTAACCCCTTCAGTGCGATGATGTCCATTCTGTTTTACTCAGCAGTGATTACTGGAGATAAGGATTCGTAGTCACGTCGGTTAAGGAAGCTCCCTAACACCTCTTTTTAAGCGATTTATTTAGCTTATTTCGCCCTGCTGTCCTGTCCTGTGGTACTTAAATCGTTCTAATTTCACCATACATTTTATAAATAACATGCAATTTTACATTAACCGGGCCGCATCCAAAAATAAATCGCTAAGGAAGCGGTGCAAGGGAGCCTCCTAAAGACGAGAACACGGGCCATGGTCTTCATTAATTCACTAAGAAAAAAAATCATGTGTATATATTAAGAACAAAATATAAGACATCTTAGTGGGGAAGGGGTTAAGGAATAAGAGATAGATATGTAAAATAATGAAGAAAAAAAAAAGAAGCATTTGTAGCATGGAGGATGAAGGTGAAGGAAGTGGAGGAAAGAGAAGAGGGGAAAAGTTGGAGAAGAAGGAAAGAGAATGAGAGAAGGGAGAAAAGAAGATGAGAAAGAGTTTGATGGAAAGAAGGAAGAAAAAGGATAAACGAAGATTGCAAGGAAATAAAAAGAAAGGAACAGAAAAACTGTGTGAACAAAGGAAGAAATGGAAGGAAGCGAAAGAATGAGGCAAGAACGAAAGAAGTAAAAGAAAAATGAAGGAAGTGATAGAAGGGGGAAAGGAAAGTATGTGAAATGGGTAGAACTGAAGGAAGGCTAGAGACAAAAAAGGAAGGAAGGATGGATGCAATTTTAGAAACCAAGAGAAACCATGAAAAAAGTGAAAAACCATAGAAGAAAAATGAAAACAGGCCATTGTGGAGAGAGAGAGAGAGAGTACACTGCCTCCCCCCTCCTCCTCATTTCCCCCTTCAATCTTTTGTTATCTCCCCTCCTCCTCCCCCCTTCCCCCCAATCTCTCTCTCTCTCTTCAAGTGTTGTTCTTTAGGAGGTGCAGCTTCTATGGCCGCCTCCACTACTCCTTCTCACTCTTATTCGGCTCTTACTCGCTCTTACTCTACCCGTTAACTCTTATTATTTATAGTGTGTTAGTTACTTGGGCACTCTTTAGTTATTGTGAGAGTTTGTTTCTAGTTATGTATGTAAGTTTGTGTTGGCAAAATATCTACATGAATCAGAAATGGCACTTTTATATTGTGTGTGTGTGTGTGTGTGTGTGTGTGTGTAGATCTGGAAAAGCCGACTCATACGTCTGCTCTTGCTCTTATTTTTTTTTTCCCGTTTCTCGTAGATCTGCTGTACTCATATTCACTTAGTTACTCATAAATCTACTTATTCTACACTCATTCAGTCTCAGTGTAACGCTTATTTTGACTCTTACTCTGCCTCCTAATCTCTTATTCCCCCCTCCCCCTCATTCTTTTTCTCACTCCTCTTCAAATGTTGTTCTTAAGAGGAGGCACTGCTTCTCAAAGGACTCTTACTCCAGCTCTTATTGTGGGTATTATTTGACTCGTAGGGTATATTTGGCTCTTATTATTGCTCTTACTTTCACTGTTATTCTTCTTTTTACTCCTATTTTTTGCTGTAACTCATTATCCTGCCTCTTATATTCAGTCTTAGTGCCACTTTCTCGTCGGGTACGGGGGCTCCCTATCACCTCTTCCTTAGCGATTTATTTTGGATATAGCTGGTTCATATCTTTTTGTATGTTATTTATGCAGAGAGTGGTGATGTTTGAAGGATGTATGTAACGGAGAATGGACAGTAAGGTGTAATAAGCAAAATAAATCGCTAAGGAAAGGGTGTTAGGGATCCTTATTCTCGTTGTTCTTACTCTTTAGTCGTATATTCCATGCTCTTCCTATCCTTTATTTCCCCCCCCCCTTAGACACACACACACACACACACACACACACACACACACACACACACACACACACACACGAGTTGTTCTTTAAGGGTGCCACCTCAATTCCATGGCCGCCACCACCACCACTATTGTTACTCGCTCTTATTACGACTCTTATTCCTGCTCTTAATCTGGGCGTCACTCTTATTCTGGCCGCTGCACATCTCTTATATGGGCAACTGCATTGAGTCTATTTGCTACTCTCTTACTCTTATTATTTGGTTAGCCTTGTTCTTGTCCACTCTTATTTTTCTCTTATTTTGCCCTTATTATTTTATTAGTCTTATTTTTGTCACTCTTATTTTGCCCTGGCTCTTATTAATGCTTTGACTTTACCCTTGTTCTGACAGGTACTCTTAGCTCTTATTCTGCTTCCTTCTCGTATTAGACCAGTTTTACTCATTTGGCTCTTACCCTTAGTCTGTTTTACTCTTAATCTTAATCTTACTCGTTATTGTTACTCCTACTTTCATATTTATTTACTGTTTTTATTTATTTATTCTGGATCCATATACTTTCCGCTCCACATTTCTCCACCTTCCATTGCCTCCACTCCGCCACTTCATTCCCATCCACATTACCCACTGCGTCCGCTTAGTCCATCCCAATCCACCATCATTCCACTTCTTCATTCCATACCAGTCCACTCTCAGTCCCAGTCCGCATTCCTGTCTTTTATTCCTCCCAGTCCACCTTCCAATCCTTCATTTCACCCCCAGTCCACTTTACAGGTCTTCATTCCATCCCAGTTCAGCTTCCAGTCCCTTCATTTCCACCCAGTCCACCATCCAGTCCCTTCATTTCCACCCAGTCCACCATCCAGTCCCTTCATTCCACCTCAGTCCACCATCCAGTCCCTTCATTCCACCCCAGTCCACCGTCCATTCCCTTCATTCCACCCCAGTCCACCTTCCAGTCTCTTCATTCCACCCCAGTCCACCTTCCAGTCCCTCATTCCACCCAGTCCATGTTCTACCTTATCTATCTTTCATTCCAGTCCCTCACTACATCCCACTCAGCTTTCCACCTCCCACTACCTTCATTCCACTGCGTCATTCCACACGTCCGCAGGTCCTGTCACATAGTTGAGTCTGCCTCAATACCCCAGTGCTCAATTGCAAAACTAACTTCATTTTACACGCACAATTCCCCCCCCCCCCCCAAAAAAAAAAAAAAAAAAAAAAAGTCCCCTACCAAAAAACAAAAAACGGGAATCAAACACAGGAAGCAACTATCACACAAGCAATTAAAACAGCATACACCTGCCCTCAAGCACACGCACGCACGCACGCACACACACACACACACACACACACACACACACACACACACACACACACACACACACACACACACACACACACACACACAGTCATCCAATCAAACTACTGAAATTCCGAGAGTGAGTCGTTTTGGTGTGTGTGTGTGTGTGTGTGTGTGTGTGTGTGTGTGTGTGTGTGTGTGTCGAAGAGGAAACACGGGTCTGTGTGTAGGGGAAATGGAGTGTTAGTGAGCGAGTTGGTGAGTGTGTGGTGGGAGAGAGAGTGTGTTTGTGTTGTTTGGAAAAGTGTGTTGCGGGCTGGAAGAGAAGAGTTTTTTCTGCTTTGTGTAGTTACTTTGTGTGTGTGTGTGTGTGTGTGTGTGTGTGTTTATGTGTGTGTGTGTGTGTGAGAGAGAGAGAGAGAGAATGAATGAATGAATGAATAAGGTGAGTAAAGGTGCATTTCTTTGGGTTTGGATGTAGGCATAAACGAGAAATACAGTCCTTCAACCACCCATTTCCCCCCCTGCCTCCCCCTTCCTCACGCCCATCCTGTCTTTTGCACCCATTCCGTCACTCTCCCTCCCCTTCAATCCCTCTCTTCCTTCACTTCCTCTCCCTCCTCACTGCTTTCCACATCCTTCCCCACCCCAGCCCTGTACACACACCCTTCCCTACTCCCAGCCCTCCACTCCTTCCCTCTGTTTACTCCCTCGTCATGTCTTCCGCAATGTCTCCCTCAAGTCTCTCCCTTGAACTCCCTACCCCATCCCCTCCCTACTTCCCAGGAACCTTTTACTCCCTGACCCTTTGCTTCTCGACGTTCCCTCCCTCCCTCACCTCACCCCTTTTAATTCCTTATCCCCCTGTCTTACTCCTCGCCTCTCCCCTTCTGTATCCCCCCTCATCTCCCCCCTTTCCATACCCCTCTATTCCTGTCCCTTATCACCTTCCCATTCACTCTTACCTCCCATACTATTTCACCATCCCCCACTGTCATTACCTCTCATCTCTCCTCATTTCTCTCTCCCTTTGATGTCATGCCCCAACGCCCCTTCCAATCCCTGAACGCCTCTCAATCCCTGGGCCTTCGCTCCTCCCTAATCTCCCCCATTCTGTCTCCCCCTCCTCTCCCCAATCACCCTACCCCCCCAGTCCCTCGCCCAAGGACTGTGGGTTAGTCAAGTGGCCTAATAAGGAAACTTGCCGCCAGTTTGAGCCGGCCAAATTAAAACTTTGAGTGAATGAATACGTTTTAGAGGCCGGCTGTTTCTCATGACGGTGATATATGAGAGAGAGAGAGAAACTGTCCTTTGTCTCGCGTCCAACTTTATATATATATATATATATATATATATATATATATATATATATATATATATATATATATATATATATTATATATAATATTTAGAATTGCCTACCAGTGTTATTTTTGTTTTCGCTCCTGACGATAATTCTAGGGAGAAAATGTTTTATGTTTTTGCCTTTGAGTTTTCATTTTTGTTTTTCAATTGACGAATGAGTTTTTTTTTTACCTTTCTTGTGTAGTCTAATTTTTTTTTTACAGTTTTTACTTCTGTTTGGGAAGTATGATGAAATACTGCTTTATTTTCCTTAGGTACGAATGCATTTTTTATCCTTCCCCTGGTGAATATTTGTCGCTGGCAGTGGAGTAACATTAATTTTTGGCTCTTATATAATATTTTCTTGTTTTGAGGAGGTAAAATTGTTTCTCATATATATATATATATATATATATATATATATATATATATATATATATATGTGTGTGTGTGTGTGTGTGTGTGTGTGTGTGTCTTGTTTATTTATATATTTGTTTTACGTTTATATATACTATGTTATTTATGCATTTATTTCTTTTATTTTTATACCTACGCCTGGTTATATACTTACGCCTGGTTTATAAAGTACGACTCCTTTTGTGGCCATGAAGAAATTTTGTGGCTTTTGTATTAAGGAATTAATTTTGGAGGCCTTTTATTTTGGGGGGTCTTTTCTATATAAATATATATATTTTTTTACCGTGCAGTCAGTTATTAAAGCACGTCAGTAAACAGAGCGTCCACAGAGCCCTGCCAGGTTTTCCAAAATCCCTTGTACGTGCTGTAAACTTTTGTAAACCCAGCAGGACATTGTGGACACCCTGTATACTGTCGTAGAATATGCATTTATATTTTACTTGATACTTGCTTAGATGCTTCAGTAGATACTCTTTAATATATATATATATATATATATATATATATATATATATATATATATATATATATATATATATATATATATATATATATAACATTAGGTATGCATTTTTATACGACAGTAGATGTGTTTGTAGTTACTTCGTTACATTCTCCTTCGGATTCTTCTTTAAAAGCTTCGATACTTTATTTAACACTGTGTTAGATATTCCCTTAGATACTTAAGTAGACATTCCATTGAATACTTCTTTAGATACTTTGTTAGATATTCCAGTAGATCTTTAAATAGATACGCCTTTGGATACTGTAGATACTTTGATACTTCATTAAATATATATATCTTTTGATAGTCGTATATACACCATTAAATACTTATTTTGATACCAAGTTCGGTACTTTGCTAGATACAAGCACCATAAGACACTTCGTTAACCGTGCCACTGTTTTAGCTCGAAGTCATTTTTTGGGTAAAGTTATAGGTAAATCTAGTTCCTAATCTGACAAATGCATTAGCTCTGTCAAAAAAAAAAAAAATATATATATATATATATATATATATATATATATATATATATATTACGCCTAGGAATATTTTTACATTTCTTTCGGTTCTGACTGAATTGGTGTGAATTAATTTTCTTAATTATGTTTCCTAATATTAAAAGATACAAATCATTTCAACATCTTTGTTCTGACTCAGAGTTCGCTAAATCTTAGCAGAGCATAGCGTTTCTTATTTTCAACTTTAAAGATGTACCGGTAGTTATTTTGTTTATTATTATTATTAGTAGTAGTAGTAGTAGTGGTAGTAGTAGTAATAGTAGTACTTGAGCATCATAGCATCCTTAGTATTATTATTATTTCCCATAGCTTTGCAGGGGTTTAGGTAGCAGAGGGGGTGGGGAGGGGGGGAAGTGAGTGAAAGCCAGAGCCAGAGTTTCCAGAGTTAATCAAAGCGTTAATGAGTTCGTGTCAAGTTTTACCCCTAAGCAGTTTAACTTGGAACACTTGTAATCGAGAATGCAAACTCCTTCATCAAAAAAAAAAGAAAAAGAAAAGTAAATTAGTCCCTATATACTCGTATGCTGTGGATGTATTTAGGTTTTTATGAAGGGAAAAGTTGGATTATTAAATTTTGCAAAACTATAATTTTTATTATTATTATTATTATTAGTAGTAGTAGTAGTAGTAGTAGTAGTATTGCGCTGCTGTGGATGCTGTTGTTTTAATTGGACTGTAACCAGACTTTTTACTCATTGATGGAAGATGCTAATTGTAACACTTTTTAAAAATTCCATATCCTGATTAATCACTTGTTTACTGTCTTGTTGATAAAATTCTGGATTATGGAGGACAGCTGTGATAAAAAAAAAAAAAAAAAAAAAAGAAAATGAAAAACTCGTCTGACATCAGCTTATATAACAAACCAGCCAAGTAGCCGAAGATGGTGAAAAAGTTAGCTCCAAAATTTACCTTACCTATACTACCTGTAATCCATTGGGGTGTTTAATGAGTTTCACACCTGTGCCCGCGAATACTCAGGTAAAGTAACTAATTGAGCAACTTCCCTGATAACAGTCCAGGTGAAGTCATTAATTTTACACCTGGACTATTCTTACGTTGCACCTGGCCAGACTAAGGTAAATTAAGCCCAAGTGAAGCAATAGATTTTGCACCTGTTTTCTTTATATGGCTTTAGTAAGATTTCGTCCTCTGTATTTTAGTTATTTATTTATTTAGTTATTTGTTTTTTGTCATTAAGCGATTTTATTTATCCAAGGAGACATTTCGTAGTGAATGGGTTATAAACAGTCTTTACTAACGTCATCTAAACATTGGCGTCTTTATTTTACTCTCCTCAGATTTTTATTGACACTTCGGATAAATGGCTCGTAGTGAAAGGGTTAAGCAGAGATCCCGTCATTAACCTCTCATGGGCCATTTAGTGTTTAATTTGACTTAAGTGAGGTAATTAGGCTCGTAAATTGGCCAGGGCACTTTCCGATGCAGGTGTAATTTCACAGCTTGTTTGGATACAGGTAAGGTCATTAACGCTTTCTGCAGGTGGGATTTATCTTGGCTGAGGAGTGTCGTTTGGCTCCAGTCTGAACAAAAAATAACAAAATACGTAAGTGGGTTCATTGCAGTGGGTGTGTTAATTGTCTTGATGTCATTATTATTATTATTATTATTTTCATCATCATCGCCATCATCATCATCATCATCATCATCATCATCGTCGTTGTCATCATCGTCACTTGGCGTGTTATTTCAGTTGGTAAAACCCTAGCCCAACGATCTCACATATTCTTCACACTATCTCCGGGCGAATTTACTTAGCTTTCGTGTTTAGCTTTGATATTTAGCTTTCATAATGACTTCCGGTTTGGGTAAGTTAGCTGTAGACTCCCTTTTACTTCCAGGAGACACTTTAAGGTGAATAGGCTCGTCTGATAACAGCAAGAGTAGAAAAAAATGTATATGTCTTTGTAGGGAAGGAATTTACCTGCTAACCACTTGAGTGTTTAGTTGAATAAAATGGTTTGTTTTTTGCCTGAAATTAATCACAGCTGTCTTAGTTTTAATACACTTGTCATTATCTATCTATCTATATACCTAGGCTGCTTCCTCCATGGAAAGGGAGGTAGCCGAAACAGGACGACACACTCCCCATTTACTCATCCATTCAAACACAGTCATTCGCATCTTAGCCCCAAAGGGGAGAACGGACAGATCCTCACTGCACCACACCACACATGGGTCAACTGCGCAGTGCAATCAGTGACATCCGCAGCAGGGCCCTATAGCTTAGCTGGTTTACCCCTGCCACATCATAATAGACCCATCCCCATACTCGCACCTGACCTGACTAGCTAATCAGACCAAATGCGGGAGAATATCCCCTCAGGGCTGCGTCATCATTTATTCATTCACAATTTCTCTCCATTTATTTCTGTCACGCACAGCCACTCTTCCTTGCTCAACAGACATCCCTCTCGCATCCAGCGCTCTCTTCACACTGCCCATCCGGCCTATTCGTGGTCTCTCTCTCAGCCTTACACCTCTCACATCAGATCTAGTTATCTTTTTCACCAATCGCTCATTATCCCTTCTCTCTATATGCCCAAACCATCGCAACACCCTCTGCTCAACTCTACCAGCCATCTCCCGAACAACTCCAGTTCTCCTTCGCACTTCATCATTTCGCACTCGATCCATACGCGTCACTCCACACATACTCCTCAGACACCTCATCTCCATTACATTCAAACTTTTCCTCTCTGCTACACCCATATTCCATGTTTCAGCCCCATATAACTTGTCATTAATGAAGTACAAATTAGGTCATTATTGTTGTGCTTCTCCTTGCTTGCCTTCATGTGAGATAATTAGCTTCATTTGTCTTAATTGAAATTCGGATTAGATCATCAATATCACACCTGCTTCAGTTAATTTACTGTTTCGATCACTTGCTATATTTACTGTACATCTGTCTTAGCTTTGCCCTGTCGCTTCTAGGAACAGAGAGAGAGAGAGAGAGAGAGAGAGCGTTTTCTTTCCATTTCCTGACGAATTTGTTCATTTGGGAAGACCTTTCATGCTGGATAGGTTACGTAAGACCTTAATTAATCCTCTCACTGCTACACATCCTTCCTGAGCTAAAAGGAAATTAATAAATATAAAGAATACAATAAAAATAAAAAGATGCGTTAAAAAGATACGTTTTAATCACAGAATCAGGTTTTTATATGGATTAAATTTAGTTCAGTTAAGGCCATCGAAAGCACACCTGTCCTAAATTTAGCCCAGGTGCGGTACGGAGCAATTTCACACCTGTCCAAGCCCTAATGCAGGTGATGTCACACACGGTATACCTGTATCACGTTGAGACAGGTGCATTGATTAGTGGTACACCTGTCCTAACGTAAATACGGGTTAGATTATTAAAGTTTTCATTCTTTTTAAAGTAAGAACAGTAAAGTGATCAAATCCTTACCTGCCTAATGTAGATTCAGGTGAGAGCAATACCTTTTCACCTTTTAACCCTTCCTGCCTCTCCAGAATTTTAGTGTTGGTTGGTGCAGATATTTCTCACCTGTCCTATTAATATTAACCCTTCATTTGGGAAATTGCAATTGAATGATTTTACTTAGCCGAGGGAGATTTATTTTTTAGGCTAACTTCAGACGATTTTTATATTAAGCTGTGAGAGAGAATCCTGACCGACAAAGGGTTTAAGGTGAGGCCAGGTTCAGCGAAAATTTACATAAGATAGCGTAGTACAGAATTTCCCACCTGTTTTAATTGATGTATCGGTGAATTTCCCACCTGTTTTAATTGACGTATCGGTGAATTTCCCATCTGTTTTCATTAACGTATAGATGATCCCGCCTGTTTTAGTTAACGTATAGATGAATTTCCCGGCTGTTTTAATTAACGGATAGGAGAATTTCCAACGATTTAATTAACGTATAAGACAATTTCCCACCTGATTTAACTAACGTAATTGTCCCGTGTGTCCTGCTCCTCAATAACATTTGCCGCCGGTCTAAAATAAGCCAGACACAATGATAAGTTCTATACTAGTCTGGACGTAAATACAGGTTAGGTAATTAATGCCACACCCCAGAAAAACCGTCTGGCTGAGGTGGGATTTTCTTCGCCTAAATGGTCTTGTGATGAAGTACTAGGCTCTTCATAATGGACCAGAACCTATTTCGAAATAGTCCAAAACATTTATCTAAGGATTTCTTTAAGGTGAATAAAATCGTCCGACGCTAGCCGGAATAAAAGACTAAATTCGAGAGGGTTAAAATCAGGTGTGAGGAGCTAATTCGCACCTGTTCTGTTATCATCCAAGGTGAAGTAGTCAGTATCACACCTGTCAGAGCCTTTAAATACAGGTCAGGTCTTGATTCGCGCACCTGTTTTGGCGTCTCTCGCGATGCACCAAACTAGCTTTTTTTTTTTACGCCACTCCTTCAGTCAGATAACTTTTTTGCTCTTGCTATCTTCAGACGATTTTATTCAGTCGTAGGATTAACTCTACGAACTAAAAGTATATATATCCTAAAGTTAAGATAATCATCTTGTAGTTGCAAAAAATATTGAAAGTGCACGGCCTGAAGGTGTTAATAATTCATTGTAATATCACACCTGTTTAAACTCATCTCCAGGTGCTGCAGGTAATTGTCCCTCACATGCTTGGGAAAGTCTCTCTCTCTCTCTCTCTCTCTCTCACACACACACACACACACACACACACACACACACACACACACACACACACACACACACACACACACAACGCTAGACGCTTTTACTCAACTAACATGAGTCATTGGAGCCTGTAAGTGCTAAATGCCAGGTGATTAATCCATGCCCTACCTATTCCAGCTTACATTTTGGCGAGTCGTATTTATTTACATATCCAAAAATAATCTCAGCGGCTTTAATTTACACAAGTTACATCATTAATTTTCACCTGTCCTACGTTAAAATTAGTCGAACAATAAAATTCACGCCTGTCCTAGAATAAACTCAGGTGCATTATTAAATTTCACACCTTTCATATTACAAATACAAGTGACCTAAGTTATTTTACGCTTGGTTGAACTTAGCCCAGGTGCACAGTCAGTTTGGCACCTGTAAATTCAGCTCGGCACCTGTTCTAACTTAAATGTTGATTAGTGTGTGAATTTTACTCCTGTTTCAAAGTAAATTTATGTGAATGTATGTGCTGCAATGTTACCGTTGTTCACAACACTAAATGTCACCTTTATCCTAAGTACATTTGTTATTTAATATCTGGTGTGACTCTTGCATGACTTCTTTTATATTAAAGTGCTGTAATTAGTTTCACACCTGTCCCAATTTAGCTCTAGTTTCTTTAATTTCATACAGCTTGTCCCCTGAATTTGACTCCTGTTCAGAATTAAGGCCAGGTCACCTTAATTGGTTCTGCTCCTGTAAAATTAAATAGATGTAGTTTTCAATACCACACCTATCCTAAAAATGCATAGGTTAGATCAGCACCTATTATAACGTGGGTACAGCTCAGGTAATAACTTTCACACCTTTCTAGACCTAAAATCAAGTCTGACAGTTTAATTATGAAGATACATTAACTAAAGTCTTATAATCAGTTTCACCCTTGTTCAGAATTAAATGTAGTTCAGACAATTCATTTCTCACCTGTCCTGGTTCAGAGTCAGGTGTGTTGGCTGTCAGATTCACACCTGCCCAAAAATACAGCGTGTTAATCAGTTTGCTACCTGTCCCAATATAAGCCTTGGAGCAGGTATCAGTTTCCCGGGTTAGATACTGTCATTAATTTTTCCCGTGTCGTGGCCTGAAATTAGGTGTTGACACTCATACCTGTCACACACACACACACACACACACACACACACACACACACACACACACAGTTTAGTGTCTTAAGTTCAAGATGCACTAACCATTTCACTCCTCTCGTAACGTAAGTAGTTGAGGTAATAATCTTGCACTTCACATAGTTAAGCCTTCACTCAGGTAATTAATCTCTTACATATCCAAACCCAAGAATTTTAGTGACAATCAGATTTGCATTTGTCCGCGGCTATACCCAGGTACAATAATTATTTCCATAGTATTTAAATTTCACACCTAACCGAGCCTAAAATCAGGTACGGCGGCAATCAGATTATCATCTGTCCAGGAATAAAGACATATAATCAGCTTCACACTCAAGATCACTAATTTCATACACGTGTTAACCCAAAATTCGGTGCGGTGATAGTCAGATTCGCCTTTGTAATTAATATCCAAACTATCAGTTTAATACCTGTTCAAATTTAAGCCCAGGTGAAGTTACCATATTCACACCTGTCGTAACGTAAGCTTAGTCCGGTTAATTAATTTCACACGTATCCCGACCCAAAGTCAATTGCGGTCACGGTCAGATTCGCACCTGTTTCCAGAATAAAGCCCCGTAATCAGTTTTTCACCTGTAATCAATTTCGCACTTGCCCCCCTGCGCAAAATCAGGTGAGTTTGGCCCCTGCAGCTCTGCTCACCCAGCTTTAGGGGTGACTGGTGTGTGATGTGATGAGGTGGAGGAGAGTTAAAGCTAACTCACTCGTTGGCCGTACTAGTTGCTCGTTCTCTCGCGGTTAATTGATAGTTTTGTTTTGTCTCGTTGATCCCTTCAGTAACAGTGGTCTCCCCTCAAAACAGAGTTGGAAGGTGGGGGCAGGATTTAAATGAAAAGGGAACAGGATGTCATCGAAGTGGAAAGACTAATGGAGATTGATTCAGGCTCTTGTTGCTGTGGTGATTCTATCCAAAGCTGAATAAAATAGTCTGGCCGTGGTGAGCATAGGATAAAAAAAAAAAAAAAAAAAGCACAATAGAACAGTGCAGCCGTAGCAGTAGCATAGTCGGCCCCAATCCGTTTTCTGTAACGCTCATAGTTATAAGGCACTTCTTTCTCTTATAACCTCCTCCTCCTCCTCCTTCAAAAAGACCATGCCTAGCTCACTTTTTGAAGGAGTAAAAAAATGTACTGAATATTGAGGTGGAGAGGAGAGTTAAAGCCAGTTATCCATCCGTCTCACCGTTATTATTTGGTTGTGTTTGCTGTTATCCCTCGTTAATGATCGTTAGTGATGCGATGGCTTTGTTTTTGCCGTTTACTTGTGTCTTGTTTTGTAGCTGGCCTCGCAGGTATTGATGGAGCTTTCGTGTGTATCTTTGTCAGGCTTTCCATTTCATTCATTCTTTTGACATGTTGTTTTCTTCCCACTCTCCTATCCGATTGCTTCCTCTAACACACTTTCATGGAGGGTATATTTATTTTCATTTTTCTTTATATATCCATTTTGATGCAAGGCGTGTAGGTCATGAGGGGTCAGGTCCAAGGGTTTTGTATTTAATTGCTCACCTGATGCCGCCAGGTGGGAGTCTGTGCTCACCTTGACCCAGAAAATGTCTGTTTTATTATAGCCTATCTTGGGACTCGTTAAGCTGCTGATGAACATTAAAGGATTGTGAATGGATGGATGGATGGGTGGATGGATGAATGAATCAATGGATGAATGAATGGATGGATGGTGAATAGATGGATGAATAAATGAAAGAATGAATGAATATGGATGGATGAATGAGTGGATAGATCGATGGATGAATGAATGGATGGACGAATGGATGGATGGATGAATATATGAATAGGTGGATGGATGAATATATGAATAGGTGGATGGATTTAGCTTAATTTACATACATTTTTTTAGCCTCGATGAGTCTCTGTTGTTAGCAGACCATTACCCGAGTTAATCCTAGATGGTCAAAATAAGAATATCCACCGAGCTCCTTTTTCACGAGTAATTGCATCTTTCGGTCGGGCAGCGGAGAGATGCAATGGTTTTAGTATTGTTATGCCTTCACGTACACCACCATGCATCACAGCTTGAGGAATGTATCTCGGCAACCGGGCCACCTTTGGATGTGCAGCTTTACAAACATAATAGACCTAATAGAAATACCCAACCTATTGATTTTCAGGATTTTTGGTCTCCCACCTCCCAACACCTCCATGATTTATGTGTGTACCCTCTAAATATATATGTACCACAGCTATTACCAGTTTTATTGTACTTTATGGAGAGCCACCTTTAGCTTAGAATTTTAAGTAACTTTCCCGTGTTCTGGTATAAATGGTAGACCTGTGCTACCGTACTTGTTAAAAATAATTAAAAGGCATGACTGGAATATGATACGCTGTGCAGTAAAATGGCCACCGGGATTACATTGGTGCTCGATGGGTGGAAAGCGTATTGTCTGCTATCATATTTTCAACCATTTTTACTTAATTTTTATATAATTTTGTGACATTTCCGTTTTGTTTAATGGATTACCTGTGCAGAGAGGTCACGAACGTATTTATTGGTGTTTAATTGTTATGAGGTAATTTGGCGGGACTTCCTATTGAGGTCATTAGGTTATTGAATGACGGCTTGATGATGTGTTGATGCAATTGATTATAATTATTGCCTGTATATTCATTCATTCACTGATTCACTAAATAAAAAGTGTTACTGATGAACTGACTGGCTGACAGGCTGACTGATTAAAAAATATATATATATTTATATAAAGGAAATAATTATATAAAAGTTTTAATGAGAATCACCGACTAAATGGCTCACTGCTGACTAAGAGAGACCTCGTCAGCAGTTGACTGACTGGTTTCCTGTCTGACTGATTTAAAAGACAGTAATGATGAGAGACCGACTGACAGGGTGACTGGCTGGGTGACCAACTTTGACATGTGTTCGTGGATGAGACTGAAAAAGTGACAGCTTGGCTTTACAGACTTACTGAGTTGCTAGATAATATACAAGGTGGCCGGCTCACTGATTGACTGAACTGACAGACTTATCAGTGACTGACGCTAGTTGACTGGACTAGTTACCTGACTGGACTACCTGACTGATAAAACTGACAGACCTACCTGTGACACATTGAAGAGTTAGCTGATAATTAATTTGCTGGATGATTAAATTAGCACACTACTGAGTAATTAGTTAACTAACTGATTCAGCTGACAGACTAGTTGACTGATCATTTAACTGGCGACCTGACTGACGTGGCTGACAGACATACAAACCAACGAACTGACTGACTTACTGACTGACTGACTGACTGACTGACTGACTGTCTGACTACTGCCTGGGTGAGTGTAAAAGACTGCTAATGATCCTCGGCCAATTGGCCAATTAGGTGAGTTTGTGTGAATTCTTTTGTGACGGTGTTTGTATGTGTGTGTGTGTGTGTGTGTGTGTGTGTGTGTGTGTGTGTGTGTGTGTGTGTGTGTGTGTGTGTGTGTGTGAACATTGATGTGCTTGTTGAATGTTTCTGTGTGGATGTGAACGTGTATGTGTGTGAATGTTTGTGGATATGCGTGTATGCATGAGGGGAGGTTTGTGTGTAAGTATGTGATTGTGTTTTTGTGCTTGTGTGTGTGTGTGTGTGTGTGTGTGTGTGTGTGTGTGTGTGTGTGTGTGTGTGTGTGTGAGAGAGAGAGAGAGAGAGGAGAAGAAGGGTATATGAGTATGAAAGTATGTTCTTGCCTTTGTATATGAGTGTGTGTATGTGCGTGTGGTTGCGTGCGTGTGCGAGGTCCTGAACGTGAGCACAACCCTACTTGTGCTTTTACCTTAATTGGGCGTAATTATGCAATCCGGTTTGGCTGATTTTAATAACAACATTCTTGGTTTTGGTTGAGGTTGGATTTGATGGATTTAAGTAATTTTAGGTGGTTTGGCTTCCTATCGTGATTAAGGCTTGGTTTGGTTAGATTTGGTTGAGTTAGATTATATTTGGTCTCCTGAGATGGGATGCCCTGGGTTAGCTGTGGTCAGATCAGTTAGGTTAGGTTGGACTAGGTTAAGTTAGGCTGAGCTAGGCTAGGTTTGGCTAGGTTAGGTCAGGTTAGGCTAGGTTTGGCTAGGTTTGGTTAGGCTAGGTTTAGCTAGGTTAGGCTAGGCTAGGCTATGTTAGCCTAGGTTAGGTTAGATTAGGTCAGGATAGGTTAATCTACATTTGGGTATCTGAGACAGGTGAATTAGATAATACTGAGGTGGGTCGAGTCAAAGTGGGTTAGACAAGGGCAGGTTATGTGTAGCTAGATTAATGTGAAAGCTTGGATGGGTGAGGCTAGATTTGATGTGCTTAGCTACAAGAGGTGACCTGGGTAGATGAGGCGTTGTAAGCTTGACGCAGGTAGATTGGGATGAGTATAATGGATGAGTAACGTTAGCTTTGTGGTGGATGAATAACGTAAGCTTTGTGGTGGATGAATAACGTTCGCTTTGTGGTGGATGAATAACGTTAGCTTTGTGGTGGATGAATAACGTAAGCTTTGTGGTGGATGAATAACGTTAGCTTTGTGGAGGATGAATAACGTAAACTCTCTGGTGGATGAATAACGTAAGCTTTGTAGTGAATGGATAACGTTAGACTTGTGGTGGATGAATAACAAAAGCTTTGTCGTGGATGAATAACGTTAACTTTGTGGTGGATGAATAACGTAAGCTTTGTGGTGGATGAATAGCGTTAGTTCTGTGGTGGATGAATAGCGTTAGTTCTGTGGTGGATGAATAGCGTTAGTTCTGTGGTAGATGAATAACGTATGCTTTACGATGGATGAATAACGTTCTCTTTGTGATGGATGAATAACGTAAGCCTTGTGGTGGATGAATGACGTTAGTTTTGTGGTGGATGAGTGACGTTAACATTGTGGTGGATGAATAACGTAAGCTTTGTAGTGGATAACGTTCGCGCTGTGGTGGATGAGTAACGTAAGATCTGTGGTGGATGAATAACGTAAACTTTGTGGTGGATGAATAACGTAAACTTTGTGGTGGGTGAATAACGTAAGCTTTGTGGTGGATGAATAACGTAAGCTTTGTGGTGGATGAATAACGTAAGCTTTGTGGTGGGTGAATAACGTAAGCTTTGTGGTGGATGAATAACGTAAGCTTTATGGTGGGTGAATAACGTAAACTTTGTGGTGGATGAATAACGTTAGCTTTGTGGTGGATGAATAGCGTTAGCTTTGTGGTGGATGAATAACATAAGCTTTGTGGTGGATGAATAACGTTCTCTGTGGTGGATGAATAACGTTAGCTTTATGGTGGATGAATAACGTTAGCTTTGTGGTGGATGAATAACGTTAGCTTTATGGTGGATGAATAACGTTAACATTGTGGTGGATGAATAACGTTAGCTTTATGGTGGGTGAATAACGTTAGCTTTGTGGTGGATGAATAACGTAAGCTTTGTGGTGGATGAATAACGTTAGCTTTGTGGTGGATGAATAACGTAAACTTTGTGGTGGATGAATATCGTTAGCTTTGTGGTGGATGAATAACGTAAGCTTTGTGGTGGATGAATAACGTAAACTTTGTGGTGGATGAATATCGTTAGCTTTGTAGTGGATGGGGTGGTAGGTTATAGTATGGAAAGTCAGTTAGTAAGGATGGGTGAAATATGCTTAGAATTTAGATATTAATGAGTTATAAATACTTACAGATTTTGATACTTATACAAATGTTGAAAAAAATGGTGGTGACCCGTTTATAAAGAATAGATTGGGCTTCTTAAGATCGCGATTAAACCGTCCTAAGTTCAGTTGACGTCTTTATGTACTTTTTCTTATGCTTCTGTTCGCAGACGGCTTTATTCAGTGTAAGGAGACGCCTCGTAGTGAAGGGGTCAGGGCAGACTGTATTTAACCCCTAGTGTTTGATGTTCCTCCTAGACTGAAAAAAAATCGTCTGGAGATAGCAGGGAGGGAGCATAGAAGACGTCATGGTACTGAAGTTGTGAAAGATCCTGGCCATTGCAAAGAACAGCTTAAACGCGACTGGTGTTGGCGATACAGAAACAAAATCAATAATAAATAGTAAATGTAGATATCAGCAGAAGTGTAAAGGAGTTGCAATTCACGATACCAGATTTCCTTGCTCCATAATTTACACCAGTACACCATAAGAACACCACCGTTAATACCATCACACCTGTCCAACCCTGGTATATGGTAGAGGAGATGGGGGGTGTTAGTGGCCAAGTGGTGGAAAGTGAAGGTGCGTGGGTAGAGGCCTCTTTTGATGTGGAAATGATGTGCTGAATCACGCGAATGAGCTTCAGATTTCATGTCCTGAGTTGGATGTACGGAAGAGAGAGAGAGAGAGAGAGAGAGAGAGACAGACAGACAGACAGACTCAGACGCATTGTGCAAAAATAGGGGGGCAAAAATACACATATAAGCGTACACACACACACACACACACACACACACACACACACACACACACACACACACACTCTCTCTCTCTCTCTCTCTCTCTCTCTCTCTCTCTCTCTCTCTCTCTCGAGCCAGCATTCTCCCAAAAGGCAACGACATTACACACACACACACACACACACACACACACACACACACACTCTCTCTCTCTCTCTCTCTCTCTCTCTCTCTCGAGCCAGCATTCCCCCAAAAGGCAACGACATTACACACACACACACACACACACACACACACACACACACACACACACACACACACACACACACACACACACACACACACACACACACACACACACATATACACAGGACTGCAGCAGAGTGAAGTATACATGTGTGTTTTTTAAAATATTCTCCACGCAGGCGGGCTTTACGGCAGCTGGGAGACGTGAGAGAGAGAGGGGGGGGGGAATGGAAGGAGAGTGAAGAGAGAAAGAAGAAATAAAGGAAGGAGAAGAAGTGGGGATAATAAAGGAAAAAATGACTGAACGGCGGTAATGAGAGAGAGAGAGAGAGAGAGGTAAAGGTGGGAGGAAAGAGAATGAGAGAGATGAGAGAAAGATAAAGGAAAGAATGAATATGGAGAGGAGAAAGAGGGGAAAGGAGGTAGAAGGGAAGGCGTGAGGGGACAAGGAAGGAATAAGGAGTGATGGAAGGAGTGACGAGGAGGAGGAACGGATGGAAGGAGAGAGAGAAAATTGCTCTCTCTCTCTCTCTCTCTCTCTCTCTCTCTCTCTCTCTCTCTCTCTCGTCCATAGCTCTTTCACTTTAACTCCACTCTTCTGTCCTGGAGAGAGAGAGAGAGAGAGAGAGTGGGAAGGGGGGAAAGAGAGAGAGAGAAAGAGAGATTAATTAGTTGCCAAAAGTGTGTGTGTGTTGTGAATTAGAGAAAAAGAATGTGAATATATGTATGAGAGAGAGAGAGAGAGAGAGAGAGAAATATAGCATTGCGACACTCCAGCCAGCCAGCCAGCCCGGTCACGCCCTTCCTCTTGCCCCTCTTACTCTCATTCACTCTCATTCCTCTTACTTTCTCCTCTTGCTCTTATTTCCCATCTTTCTTTCTCTTGCTCTTCTTACTCTTCCTGGCCCACTCTTGCTCTCTTTCACTTTCTTACTTTTACTCTTTTTAATTCTTGCTTTCTCACTCTTACTTTTGCTCTCTTACTACTGCTGTATTTCTTACTCTTGCTCTCTCGCTCTCACTCATGCTCTCTTTCACTCTTACTCATGCTGTCTTTCATTCCTACTCTTGCTGTCCCTCACTTTTGCTCTCACTCTTTTTCTCTCTTACTCATGCTCTTTCTCTTCTTTCTCACTCTTCCCTCATGCTTCCCTTTCCTCTAATTCTCAATCCTCTTATTCCTACTCTTTTTTTTTCGTTTTATCTCTATCTTACTCCTCTTCCTCTTTCTCTCTTACTCTCTCTCTTTCTTTTGTTTTTATTCTTAACTTTCTTTTACGTTGTTTAGCATATCGTATTCCTCCCTCTCTCTCTCTCTCTCTCTCTCTCTCTCTCTCTCTCTCTCTCTCTCTCTCTCTCTCTCTCTCTCTCATTATTGCATTCCCTGTTAATTAAAACGCCTTTATCGACTCGGCGAGATAGATACAGTGAAAGAGTATATGAGGAAAGTTGGCTTGGGTGAACTCAGGGATTGGGCGTGTGGTTAGGTAGATAGATGGTAGAGAGATAGGAAGGTACATTGATTGAAATTGATTGATTGATTAGGTAGATAGATAAGTAGATAGATGGGTAGTAGGTGAATGAATGGTTGGTCGAATGGATGAATGGGTAGATAGATAGATAAAGTCAAAGAGAAGATAGATGGATAGATAGATAGATAGATAGATAAATGCATAGACAGACAAGTAAACAGTCTGAAAAATAGAAAAATATATGAAGATAGTGTATAGTATTAACTGATTGAGTGATTGGTTGGTAGGTAGATAGATAGATATTATAGATAGATAAATAGCTAGATAGATATTATAGATAGATAAATAGATAGATAGATAGAGATGGATAGACGAATAGATGCATAAACTGATTGATAGACATTGATAGCTATAAGGAAATGCCTGATCAGATGCAGTACCACTCTCCTCATTTCCACTTCCATCGTCTTGTCTCATATCTCTTCATACGTAATTACTTTCTTGGCCTCGAGTCGACCGATTGAGTCACTGTGCATCCTGTTCTTGTCATTTTCGAGGAACTGCTTGAGGGTTAAGGGTTGTCGATATTGAGAGAGAGAGAGAGAGAGAGAGAGAGAGAATTAGTTGTCGGAAAGGTGTGCTGGGAATTAGAGGAAACGAGTGTGTGTGTGTGTGTGTGTGTGTGTGTGTGTGTGTGTGTGTGAGAGAGAGAGAGAGAGAGAGAGAGACAGACAGACAGACAGACAGACAGACAAGAGAGAGAGAGAGAGAGAGAGTCTTGGCACTGTGATTAAGCTGTACAATAGTGCTGGTAAAGAGGGGCATAGTATTAGAAGTTATAATGGATAGTAATTTATTTACATGTATTATTATTATTATGATTATTATTATTTTACAACAACTGGTACTAATAGTATTTTATTATTATTATTATTATTATTATTATTATTATTATTATTATTAATAGCAGTAGTAGTAGTCGTAGTAGTAGTAAGTCTCATTTTATTTTCCTTATCATACGATTTCTTTTGCACCTACTTATATGTTCTGTTGATGTGCCTGATTTATTTATTCACTGTAGGAATTGATATCATTTACGTCGCACTTACGCACCTCAGTCCCAGGGATCTCTATTACCGAATTCTAATCCCTGAAAGAAGGTTGTAATAGAGGTTATTTAATCGCTTCAGGTGGAGCTTTTTTCCAAGTTAATTAATTTCCCGATATCCAAAATAAAATAGAAAGTATCCCTAAGTTAATAATAATAATAATAATAATAACAACTAATTTCCTGGTACCCAAAGTAGAATAGAAAACCTGTCCTAAAACCCAAGAGGGGGTTATGTATGAAGTAAAACAAATATCAGTGTACTTTAATAAATGTCTTGTTTACTGATTGCTTTCCTCTTGTCTTCCAGGTAAGTGTTGAGCGTGGCTGAAGAGTGGTGAGTACTGACATCAGCCTTCAGGTGATGGTGATGGGGGAAGGTGTGCTGTCTATCTGTTTACATCTCTCCTTGTCTGTCTGTTCGTCCATTTATCAATCTATCTATCTGTATCTTTATCTATCTCTGTCTGTGTTTATCTGTCTGTCTTGTCAACCTTTTTTATTTTGTCTATATATAATTTTAGAAACTGAGGAATCAAATGCTTTTAAAAATTGGAATATATGTTTGACATGTGTATATATGGTTTGCTCAGGGTGTGGGATATGGTCTTTATTTTTGTATTTATTTTTTTATTTGTGTAGTCGATGGAGTGGCTTTATCCTACAGGTATTGCCAAAGAATCTCACAACAGGTAAAGCATTTGTGTGGCGGTTTTGGTCTGTGGAATGGCGCTTAGAATTATGAAGATTTTATCATCTGAGTGAGTGGATGGCTAACCAGTGTATTGCAAGATTGGCTTTTGATATGTTTTTTACCATACCTTGGTTTTTTTGTAATGAACCCAATGGAATTAATCGGAAATTGGGTTAGTATGATGACAATGATGGTGATGCTGCTGCTGCTGCTGATGATGATGATAATTCGCATCATTTCTGTTGGGAGTAGTCATGAAAACAAAGTTACTGAATTTCATAACCTCATCTTTTTCTTTTTCATTTTTTCATTCGTGTGTGTGTCGTTTTGAGGGATAGAAAAGTTGGGATTTTCTTTTTGTGAGCCTGTAATTTTGAGGCCCAGGAAAATATGAAAATGTTTTTGTGCTCGTGTTTTTGAAAGCCGGGGTGTATTTTTCAGGCCATTGCTGTATTCTCTTTTGTAGCGCTGGCGTGGGAGCGGTGGAGCCCAGTTGACCGAATACACCTAATTGGAGAGAGAGAGAGAGAGAGAGAGAGAGAGAGAGAGAGAGAGACCTGTACTAATGGTATATAGGCCTATAACACAAATGTCTTTAGAAACTGTTACATAATCGTCGGTATGTATGTATGTATTTATGTGTGTATGTATGTATGTGTGTAGTTGTCGGTGCACAGATTTGAAGTAGAGTTATTTTCAGGTTTTCTTAAGTAGCCGTACATAGAGTTTTCCATGTACACTTATATTACACATGTATGTATACGTAGACACACAAATACCTGGATATCCCCAAAGGTGTACACACACACACACACACACACACACACACACACACACACACACACACACACACCTCCTTCCGGGAGGGTAAAAGCTGACCATCACGACCATCAAGTGATCCTGACCGACCCGGTGAATTACACACGCACGCACGCACGCACGCACGCACGCACACACACACACACACACACACACACACACACACACACACACACACACACACACACACACACACACACACACACACACACACACACACACACACACACACACACACACACACACACACGACTTTTCTTACAGTTTTGAAAGAATAATTCAGTATGCATTCCAAGAATACGTAATTCTCTCTCTCTCTCTCTCTCTCTCTCTCTCTCTCGACTTTTTTTCTTCTTTCCCTCCTCCATCTTTCTCAATGCTTCATCCCTTATTCATTTTTCTTTCTGTCGCTCTCCTCCCCACTCCTCTTTCTCCCTGAATTTTTATTTCACTCCTCCTCCTCCTCCTCCTCACAAATTGCCCCCAAGTGTAGTAAACTGCGATACATTTCTAACCTTTACTAATCACTTGGATAAGTATCTGTCATCTGACCCCCAGCTAAGCATGTTCACTCCTGAATAATATTTCTGAGGTGTATGTTATTTTTTTTTTTTAGGTGACTGGAAGATAAAACTGTTGAACAACATCGATAAATATTGTTGACTTAATGTTTCTCTCCCTTTCAGGTAGATAGTGTAGAATAAAATTTCCATTCTCTCTTTTCTGTGAAATTTCCATGACAGCTTTTCTGTGCTGCATGGTGGTCCTTCTCACCATTTCTTGCCGGCTTCGGCTGGAGGGTTTCTGGAGGGGGAAGCCTTCCTGCTTTTCTATCCATGTCTTTAGCTGATGGAGTAGTTTTTGTTTGTTATAACCCTCCCAATACCAAACAGCCACAAAAGGACCAACAGGGCTGTAGCTGTGTGCTTTTATTTGTACTCCATTGTACTTCGTACTCCTCTTCCTCCTCCTCCTCCAAGTTTTTCTGTACCGTCTCCTTCCTTTCCTCTCTTCCCTCTTCTTTCGTCTTCGTTCCTCTCTTTCTTCCTGCACCTCCATGTTTCCTTCCTCCCTTCACTCCCACACATCTTCCATCTTTCTTTATGGATGTGTGAATTGATGTATTTTCCTCCTTCGTCCCTTCTTCCTTCCTTCCATACTTTCTCCCATCCATCCATCCATTCTTTCATCCATCCTTCCATACTTCTTTCCATCCTTCCGTCCATTCTTTCATCCTTCCTTCCATACTTCCTTCCTTCCTTCCTTCCTTCCAACCATCTGTCCTTCCTTCCTTCCCTCCCTCCAGATTGCAACCACCAGTGTTTGCCGATGGCCCAAATTTTCCAGCCTATGAATCGGCCTTTTTTTTTTCCGACGTGGGGTTTTTGATGACTCACCTTCAGGCGCCAGATGGGGGATGGAACGAGACTCAAAGGATTTTAATATTTTTCACTTTTTGTTTTATATTTTCGCCTTTTGCATTTTCTTTTTCATGTATGGGTGTCTGTGTTGCCTTTTTTTCAATCTGTTTTTTAGATGTGGAAGTTCTTTTAAGATGTGGGTCTGTTGCTGATTGTCGACTTTCGGAAACGAGGCGATTTGTTCCCGTAGATTTTCAGTGAGTGTAGGGAAGCGACACCACACTTAAACACCACGCACCACACCACATTTAATCACCCTTCCACATCACACCACAACACACCACACTTATTCATCCCTTCACACCACACCACACCACACCAGAGGCTTTAATCGAGAGCCTCTGACGCTCCCACGTCTGGTAATTTGTGTGTGTGTGTGTGTGTGTGTGTTCCGATTATGGACTAAATACCAGTAGGTCGTAGTGTGTTTGTGTGATTTGTACATATTGTTGTCGCATGTTCATCTTTTTCTCGTTTTCCACGTTTTTTTTTTTCTTTTCACTTTTTTTTCCTCTTCCTTCCCCATCTCTCCTCCTTCCTCCTCTCTCTTCCGTCCTCCTCTGTTTTCTTTTCCATGATCTTTCTCTCATCTCTTCCTTCCCCTTCTCTCTCTCTCTCTCTCTCTCTCTCTCTCTCTCTCTGTACGCACTCTGAGCAGCGCTGAGATGACTGGCTGTGTTGTGGGGGGGGGGGAGATAGAGGGAGTGGAGTGAGAGGGAGAAGGCAGGGAGAGACAGAGGAGGAAAGAGGGAGGAAAGAGAGTTTTAGGAAGGAGGAAAGTGGAAGAAGGAAAGAGAGTTTAAAGGAGGAAAGTGAAAAAAGAGTTAAAAAGAGGAAACGTGGATTGAGGAAAGAGAGAGTTGTTAGAGAGAGAGAAGAGAGGCGAGGGTGAGTAGAGGTGGGTAGGCCAGGAGAAATGGAGGAGAGTCAAGGAGGAATGGAGAAGGGAAGAAGATGAAATATGGAGGAAATGGGGAGGGAGAGACTGGAGAAAAAAGAAGCGGTGGAAGATTTTGAGAGGAGGGAGGGAGAGAAGTGAGGGAGGAAGAGGACGGGAGAGGGAGGGAGAGTAGGGTACAGGGAGGGAAAGGGCGACGAGTACTTGGGAAAGGAAGGATAAAAAGAAAAATGTAGGGAAGGCAGGGAAATAAGGATTTATGAGACGGAGGAAACAAAGACGCGGCAGAAGAGGAGAAAGTTGATAGGGGAGCATAGAGGTTAGGAAATGGGGAGAGAGTAGAGAAGAGAAGAGGGGGAGAAAAACCGAGGAGATGGACAAAGAAAGAGGAGGAGGGGGGGAAGGAGGAGAGGCAGAGAAAAGAAGAGGAAATGTGAAAGAAGGTCAGAGTTAAGGAAATAAAGAGAGAAGGAGAGGTCAGAAAATAAGACGTTGTAGGAAAGGAGAAGGAGGCGGAGAAGTGTGTAGGAGGGAGTAAAGGTGAAGGAAATAGCTGTAGGAATTTTGATGAAGGAAGGAGGACATGGAGGTAAGAGGAGAGCAAAGGTGAAATAGAGTGGAAAAATGAGGAGGTATAAAAGGACATATGAAGGTTGTAAGAGAAGCAAAAGAGGACAGAGGAAGAGGAAGAGGAATAGGGGGGGGGGAGAGGAGAGGAAAGGTGGGAGGGAATGGAGGGGCAGGGAAATGGAAAGAGAGAGTATTTGTGCACAGAAAAGATGAAATTGAAGGAAGTACGAAGGAAAGGGTGGAAGGAGGGAGGAATAGGGGGAAGAAAGGTGGAAGTGAGTGGAGAATTAGGAAAAGAGATTGATGGAGAAGAGAGAAAATAATGGAAAAAAAAATGTAGGAGACGGAAAAGGAAGAGGAGAGTGGAGGAAGGAAGGAAGGAAAGGAGAGGAAAATTGGAGGGGAGGTGGAAGGTAGGGAAGTAGCTAGAGGAGATAAGAAAGATTAGAAAAGAAAGATTTAAGAAAAAAGATGATGGGTGAGAGAATAAAGGAGGGAAGAGGAGAAACTGGTAACTAACTACGTAGTACGAGAGAGAGAGAGATAGAGAGAGAGAGTGAGTAGGAGGGGAGGGGAGAAAAGGCGTAGAGGAAGAGGTTAGTAAATGGTGAGAAAGTGTTAGCGAGGAAAAATAGGTGAAAGTTGAAAGGAGAGAGAGAGAGAGAGAGAGAGAGAGAGGGAGGGGGGGTGAGACATGAGAGGGGGAGGGGGTAGCTCATGAACCCGTCTTTTTACAACAGTGCAGTAAACCTAGAGAGAATATACCCCTCTCTCTCTGTCTCTCCTCTCGTCAGCCCACGTTACGCCTCTCTTTATTTTCACTCATCTTTACTGGCATCGCGTCATCTTTCTTTGTATTTACTCATCCTTACTCATCTGTACTTTTATTCATTCATCCTTACTCATCTGTTCTCTTATTCATTCATCCTTACTCATCAGTTCTCTTATTCATTCATCCTTACTCATCTGTTCTCTTATTCATTCATCCTTACTCATCTGTTCTCTTATTCATTCATCCTTACTCATCTTTACTTTTGTCAGTCAGTACTCATCTTTGCTTATATTGACTCGTTCTTACTCATCTTTTCTTTTGTCACGCAGTACTCATCTTTGTTTAAATTTACTCACCTTTATTCATCGTTACCTTCCTCACCGCCACCTCGCCCCACCTCCCTTCCCATTGTATTTAGTCATTAAAAAAAAAAAAATCCCCCCTCTCTTTCTTTTTCCTTGGGCTATTTATGCTGTACCCTCTTCTCTTATATCCACAGTCTCCCCCCCCCTCTCTCTCTCTCTCTCCTCTCCAATTCTCGTCTTTCTTTAACTCGCATTCCCCCCCCCCCTCTCTTTTCCCCTTCTTTCTGTTCCCTTTCTCTTCAGTCCCGTCTCTATTTTACAATCTCTTTTCTTCATTTGTTTCCCCCTCCTCCTGATCCCTTCCCAGTATCTCCATTTCCATCACTATTTCACAGCTCCCCTTCCGCATCCTCCCCTCCTTGTTTACTTCTTCCCCTCCCCTCCGCTCTCCTCTCCTCTCCTCCCCTCCCCTCCCCTCCC
Source organism: Coenobita brevimanus (assembly GCF_032717465.1). Classification (NCBI taxonomy): domain Eukaryota; kingdom Metazoa; phylum Arthropoda; class Malacostraca; order Decapoda; family Coenobitidae; genus Coenobita; species Coenobita brevimanus. The sequence goes on along the minus strand of NC_137024.1, from coordinate 41,372,446 downwards.
CTCCCCTCTCCTCTCCTCTCCTCTCCTCTCCCCCCTGCCCAACTCCCCTTCCCATTCTTCCTCCCCATCTGCATCTTCCCCTGCTGTTCTCTTTCACGTATTCTTATCCCTATCTTTTCTTCCATCTCTTCCATTCCTCGGATTTTTCTCTCTCCCAGCTTCCCTTTCCTCTCCTCAGCCCTCCCTTCCTTCCCCTTTCCATATCTTAAGTTTATCCTTTCCCTCTACCTCTCTCTCCCTATACCCCTTAATTCCTCTTCCCCTCACTCACCCCTCACCCTTCCCCTCACCCACCCCTCACCCTTCCCCTCACCCACCCTTCATCCTTCTCCTGACTTACCCCTCACCCTTCCCCGTACTCAGCCTTTCCCCTCATTCACCCCTCTCCTTTCCCCTTTTGTCACTCCTAACGCTCACCTTTCCCCTTCTTTCCCCTTTTTTCCCCCACTCTGCTCACACTCGAGGCTACCCTCCCTCAAACCTTTCATTTCCCTTCTTACCCCCCATCACTGCCTCCCTCCCTCTTACCCCTTCCCTTGTCTTCCCTTTCCTCATCCCATCTCACTCCTTTCCCCAACCATCCTCTTCCCCCTCTTCTCATCCCTTTCCTTTTCATCCCGTCTCCTCCTCCTCCTCCCACTCTCCATTACTCAGCCCCATCCTTAATCATCACGTTTTCCTTCCCCCAGTCCCTTTCCCCTACCTCATTCCTTCACTCCCTCCCAGCTATTCACTCCACAACCTCTCCATCACCCCTCAACCTTCTCCTTCATCCTTCACTCCCTCCTTCACTCCTCACGTCCCACCTTCACTCCTCACCCATCTCCTTCGCCCCTTACCCCCCTGCTTTGCTTCTCACCCTCTTCTTCACCTCTTACCTTCCTCCTCCACCCTTCACCCTTCTGCTTCACCCTTCACCCACGCCATTCACCCTTCGCCTCCTCCTTCACCCGTTCCTTTACACTCACCTCTCACCCCCCCTCCTTCACTCCTTCCCTCACCCCGCGTCCGCTCCTTGACCCTCTTCCCTTACCCTCACCCCTCTCCTTCACCCCTTGCCTCATCCTCACCTCTCGTCCCCCTCCTTCACCCCTTACCCTCACCCCCACCCTCACCCTCCGCTTCTTCCTCTAAGCCTCTCCTTCACCCTTTCTTTTACCCTTCACTCCTTTCCTTCACCCTATCCCTCCCTCCTCCCTGCTTCACCTCTTCCCATCCCCTCACCCCCACCCCCACCCCCCACACTATAGTACCTTAAAAATTCCGCCTAATTCCACCCTAACTTTAAGCTCCCCCCTCCTATAATTCCTCTTATCGCTGTTATTATCCTCTTATTTTCACTGTTACTTTTTAATTATAGGAGTTATCTTCTAGATGTGTATATGTGTGTGTGTGTGTGTGTGTGTGTGTGTGTGTGTGTGTGAGAGAGAGAGAGAGAGAGAGAGAGAGAGAGAGAGAGAGAGGAAGTTTGTACAACTTTACTGAACTTAATACAGCCTTGGTAGTTTCCTATAGTTTTCAAAGTCATTTAACAATCAAGGAAAGCTCCTGGGAAGAAGATGGAAATTTAGAGAGAGAGAGAGAGAGAACTCACTATAAATACGTCACAACAAGAGAACCATAAATAAAAATCTCTGGGACCACAAAAGGGTGAGAGATGGGAGAGAGACTGACGTAAAAAAAAAAAAAAAAAAAAAAAAAAAAAAATCGCTTCCTTGTGTCCTTCCCAGAACTGAGCGCCGCATTCAGCTTCTGTGCTCGCCAACTCTCTCTATAACTCACTGTAACGAGGTGAACTGTGGGATTGTGCAATGGCGGTGGTTGTCGTTATTGCAATGGCAGTGGTGGTGGTTATAATTATTGCAAAACTAGTGTCCGTACAACGATCATCATTAATACGAAACTTTATGACTTTGTTAGTGTCCTGAAATAATTCTAAATGTGTTTTTATTTCACTAATCTGTAAAATATATCACAGAGTTGTAGAATAAAGTTTTTGCATAAATTAATACCTGAACGTCTCCCCGTACTTAGGTTGAGTAAAAGATCTTGTTGGTGGTGATGATGATGATGATGATGATGATAACACCTTAATTAGATCTATCATGGGTATAGAGGTATTTCTGTTAACATATGACACTGAAGACATGGCTTTATTTATTTGGGAATTGTTCATCGTTTGGTACAGTACATAAATAACCAGAATTATTGTGCCCAAATTATCACTGGAAGAACTGGCCATTATTTTCAAAGTTATCTCCACTGGGGTCCCTTACTGCTGAGTGAGGAGGGCCGCAGAGTCTGAAGATATAAATTACTGGAGCATAACCCACCACACACACTTCACTGGCTAATGTTTCTATTCTTTGTCTTGCTTCCTGACGCCCCCGCCCCCTCTGCAATCCCATTTCCTTCCCTTCTTCGTCCCTACTTCCTTTCCTTCGCTTGCTGCTATCGCTTCCCTTTATCATTCCCCTTTATCTCCCATCCCCCTCCCTTTCCGCCCCTCTTCTCTTTCCATCCTCCCCTCCTCCCCGCTTCTGTTACCTCCCGTCCCAGTCCCCTCTCTTAGCCTCTCCTTCCCTCCTTTACCCCTCCTCTTACTTTGATAATCTCTGTCGCTCCCTCCTCCTTCACTTTTTCACAGCTTCTTCACCCGCTTTCCTGCATTTCCCTATCCATCATCCCTTCCCCTCCGTCCATCACTTTCCAACTCGTCCTTCACTTCTTTCCGCACCCACCCACCGTCGCTCCCTTCTATCCCTCACCCATCCTTCACTCCCCTCTCTTCTCTCCCATTCCTTCGCTCCCCCCTGTCCTTCCCTCTTCATTTACTCCTTTCTGTCCCTTTCCCATGCATCACTGCTCTCCTTCTTCACATCTCCTGTCTTTCTCTTCTTCCCCCTCAGTCTCTTCCCTCTTTACATCCCTCCTCTCCCTCAGTCTCTCCCCTTCGTCCACTTTCCCTTCTTTGCTCCCTTCCTCATCCTCCCCCACCTCACCCCGCACACGGAGACACATTTAGGGTATATACAACTCCTTCTGCCTTAATTTAGACCACTGAGGAACAAAGATCTAACTTAAGCACTATTCTTCCAGACGCCACTCATTCCTTCTTGGCACAGGGAATTACCGCACTACCTAAACCGACCTGAGGAATGTAATCGAGTATAGCTATAACATCCTTTACCTTTTTATCCACGAATATAATTTTTAGTTATTTTTTATCACTACCGGACGATTTTATGGAGCTTTGGGGAGACCTTTCATAGTGGAGGGGTTTGGAGAAGATCGCTTTTAACCCCTTCACTCCCACAGATTTCCTCTTAAGTGTATATAAATCGTCTTGTGGCAGCTTGAGGTGTAGTAAAGATGTCGTTGGGTGGATGGGGTTGATTCTTGCCGCCTTAGTTCTTATCGCTTGTTAATGGCGTTCTTAAATTCGTTCCTTTTGTGTGTGCTCTCTTGGCGTAATGTCCTCCCTTTCTCTACAGACTCTCGGCAGCTGCATTTCCAGAGTTTCAGCCTTTTATTCTTTGTTTATTTTTAGACTGAAGGTTATTGCAGGAAAATACAGCCCCAGTGAAGCAACACTAACAACCACAAACCACAAAAACAAAAGCAGCATAAAAATACATTACCAGAGACAGTAATAACAAACAAATGAAGGAAATATAAATACAGCAACATCAACAACAACAGCAAAAATATAACAGTAGAACCATACCATAAACAACTAAACTACAACAACAGTGAAAATACAATAATAAATAACGTAAACAACAACTGCAACAATACCCTGTAAATCTTTTGTACCAGAACAACGAATGTTACTCACGCACCCTCTTCATTATTTACAGTTCCTAGGCGTTACTCGTAGGCGTTGTTATACACTAGAGAGAGAGAGAGAGAGAGAGAGAGAGAGAGAGAGAGAGTGTGTGTGTGTGTGTGTGTGTGTGTGTGTGTGTGTGTGTGTGTTTTACTGCTTTTCTGGTTTTTGATGTTATTGTTATTTGTTGTTTTTAGATTAGTTTGCGTTTGTTGGTATTATTATTATTATTATTATTATTATTGTTGTTGTTGTTGTTGTTGAGTGAGAGCAGTGGAAATGAGTTACTTGAGAGGAGCATGTGGAGTGACGTGGAGGGACAGGTTGACGAATGAAGAAGTGAAGGAACGTTGTGGGGTAGATGTGGATGTGGTTGAAAAGATTAGGAGAAATACACTGAGGTGGTTTGGACATGTGGAGAGGATGGAGAATGAAAGACTGACTAAGAGGGTGTATGTAGGTGAGGTGGAGGGAGGGAGAGGGAGGGGTAGACCGAGGATGAGGTGGAGGGATGGAGTTGAGAGGTATATGAGGGAGGGGGGGGTGAGTTGGGGGGAGGGGAGTCAAATGGTGGGTGACAGAGTGACCTGGAGGCGTTTTGTCTGCGGCCACCCTTTGCGGGATTAGGGCGTCGGGCTATAGATAGATAGATAGATTATTATTATTATTGCTGTATATTTATTGATATTGACATATACAGTCAAAGAAACAAATATCTTCCCAGTTCCATCTGAAAAAAGTTTACAGCTGTCGAAATGCAAGGAAAACCCGTATCTCTAGTAGTGCGTTTTCAGATGCATTGATTTTTCCACAATGTATTCGTCAAACTTTCGAAAGATGCATATGTGTCTGTCAGTGTGTTTGTAATAGTTCCTAAAAGTACAAAAGTGCAAAGGCATCTCCCAACTTCTCTGTATGTCGTCTTCTCTAGCTTCGCATATTTTCACTAATGTTTATTCCTCCACATGCCTCTCAGTCCACCTCTTCCTCTCGTTCCATTAATGGGTTGCCACTCAGTTACCTTGACTGTCCATCTGTTTTGCGTCCTTCGAAAGACCTGACCATCCTGCTGCTATATTTGCATCTTAATTGTGGTGAGATCTTTTTAGCTTTTCCGTTCCCCACATCGAAGTGTCATCTAAACATCACATTATCCTTTCTCTTCCTCTCATAAACATCACATTATCCTTTCTATTCCTCTCTCAGCGCTCTTTTGGGTAAGTTTTAAGACGACACTTATTAATCCTCTGCTAAAAACACCATAACTTACAACCATGACGGACAGAGAAAGCACTCAAACTCCAATGTTGCCGTAAGATACAACACACGGCTGTTGCATTACATCCAGGTCCCTTTCGTCGCCTGTACTGTAGGTTAGAATAAAGTACGTACTGATTACACATATATCTGTCTGTCAGTCTATTTATCTATCTGTCTATCTGTCTGTTATCTACCTATTTGTCTATCTGTCTATCTATCTGTCCATCCATTCATCCATCCATCCATCCATAGAAAGATAGATAGGTATGTATATATATATATATATATATATATATATATATATATATATATATATATATATATTGTTACATAGCCTATGATTTCATCATCCTTTGTGTAATTTTAAGGCACAGTATGCTGCATGTTTGATCACGAGCGTGTTCTGCCTCAGTCCCCCCCTTCTACCGTTATAGTAGAGTAAGTCGTTCTCTCTGTTGTCCAGAGCGGGATTGTGAACTCTATGTCCCCATGGCTTTCATTTGCGCGTCCTCTTACAAGTTGTATCAGGCTCTGCCGGCCCCTATATAATGAGCTCAGTCTCTGCATCATTGCCACTTAGATCTGCTCCTCATTTTGTTCACATCTCTGTCCTCCCCTGTACAATTATTATTATTGTGAGTGCTCAAGAAATCTCCAAACATCTAGCAGCTGTGTGTAATTTGAGTATAACTGTTGTTGTATTTTTTCTTGTACTGTATAGCATAAGTTTAATTTGTAGGCCTAGTGAAGTTTTTGTAATTCATGTAGGGTTCTTTATGTCAGTCATTTTTGATAATAGTTTGTATCTGTAATAATTTATCTGGCATTCACTGAGTATTGTCTGGTATCTCATTTTATCGGGGCTGACTTAGATAAGTTTGCTCTTGCTAACTTCGTGTTAATAGAGGCTATTGCAGTTAACCATATATTTAACCTGTTTATTTGCCATTACATTATCCTTATGAGTTCTGAATGTTTTGTTGTTAATTTAAGCATTAAACTTTAACTTGTAATTTTACCTAACTCTTTTGTTTTGAACCTGGAACTTTACGGGACAGTAGTGACTCTTCGTATTCTCACTTAAAGTGTACATTATCTTTCTCTGTTCCGTAACATAAATTTGGCGACCTCATATCAGGATATTCAGGATATTATCATAAGGATATTGCTTGATATTTTGTGACTGTTACTTATTAATTATGTCTACTATTACTACACTTGATGAAGCCAAGGACTTTTTGTCAAATGTGCAAACAGTGTGTGATATAGAAAACAGAACAAAGAATGAACTTAAGCTTGTTGCTCAACAATTGGGAATTGCAGTTCACTCTCATCATTCTAAGGATCAAATTGTTGGCATGATTAATAAAAGCTTGTTTAATGTAACTCCTCCAAATGAGCAAACGCAGATTGAATTAGCTAAGTTACAGCTAGCTCTGCAGGAGGCTCGTGCTAAAGAAGCTGAATTTCAGGCAAATGCTAAGCAGGCGGAGTCTCAGGCTCGTATTCAGGAGGCTGAATTTCAAGCACGTGCTAAAGAAGCTGAGTCTCAGGCTAAGGAGGCGGAATCTCAGGCACGGATTCAGGAGGCACAGATACAGGCACAAATTGAACTTGCCAGGATTCAGGCAGACCATGAGTATCGCATGAAACAAGGTGGAACTGGATCATCTAGCTCTGATGATTTTGATGTGGCTAAAAATGTTAAACTTGTCCCTCCTTTTAATGAATCTGATTTAACAAAGTATTTTCAGTTGTTTGAGAGGGTAGCTACAGGTTTTAATTGGCCTAAGGAGTATTGGCCAGTACTCCTTCAAACTGTTCTCACCGGTAAAGCTCAAGTGACTTATGCATCTTTGCCTCAGGATCAGTCTGATAATTATGATGTAGTTAAGAGCTTGATTCTTAAGGCCTATGAGCTTGTTCCTGAAGCTTATAGAGTAAAATTTAGGACAACTTATAAGCAAGATAAGCAATCCCATGTTGAGTATGCAAAAATCAAAGAAGATCTGTTAGAGCAGTGGTTAAATTCTAAGAATGTGGATTCTGATTTTGGTAAATTTAAGCAGATGATTTTGCTGGAGGACTTCAAAAGGTGTATTAGTAAAGATGTAAGCCTATATCTTGATGAGAAAAGAATAGATAATTTGTCTGATGCTGCAGTTTTAGCTGATGAGTATGTTCTCACTCACAAGAGATATTCTAGAGAAAAAGGGAAAGCTGAGAGTAAGTACGTTGCCTCTACTCAGAGTACAGGTAACAGGAAAGAGAATAAGGATGATGTTTCTCAGGAAGTAAATACCAGCTTCACCTCTAGATTTCAGAAAAGTAAATGTACTTATTGTAGTAAGCTTGGTCATACTACGGAGAGATGTTTCAGGAGACAGCGTGATGTGAACAAAAAGGAGTCTTTAAATATTCAGTCAATTGGTCTAGTGTCCACTCTTGAGAGTTCCCAGAATTCTTTAACTGAGTTAACTGAACCTGCTTTGAGGGGTAACTTAAATTCTCATGATGGAGCTCCTCTTTTGAGCAGTAACGTGGGTGACACTCTCAAGAGTTCATGTGCTAATTTCCTGTCTGATGGTTTTGTCAGTCCTCTGGACAGTAATGACAGGAAATCAGTTAAAATATATCGTGATACAGGTGCTTGCCAATCCCTTATGCTGACCAGTGTTCTAGGCTCTAATGTTAATTCCTCTGATGAAACTGTAATCTTACAAGGTGTAGGGAATAATTACTTCTCTGTCCCTCTGTGCAGAGTGAATTTAGAGTCTGGTTTTGTTAATGGTTCCGTTATGGTTGGGTTGGTTGAGACACTCCCAATGTCAGGTGTAACTTTCTTACTTGGAAATGATATTGGTGGAAGTCAAGTGTGTCCAGCTCCTCAGTTGTCTAGTGAGCCAGTGGCTGCGTCCCAGGATTGTGATGTCCCTGATGTGTTCCCTGCATGTGCTGTCACTAGGGCTAAGTCTAAAGTTACTGGTGATTTAGAGGATAATGATGATGATGATGTTATCCTAGCTGACACTTTTCTTGCTAATTTGGACCACTCACCAGATGAGGCAGTACCCGTAGTGTTGATAATTTGTCTCGTCAAGAGTTGGTTGAGTTGCAGGTTGCTGACCCTGAGTTGAAAGGTCTAGCTAACTCTGCTTACAGTGAAGAAGAGTCAGCCGGTGCTTCTACTTGTTATTATGTAAAGTCAGGAGTACTTATGAGGAAGTGGAGACCCCCAACAGCATCAGCCGACTGTGAATGGGAGGTTGTACATCAAGTTGTCATCCCTCGTGTTTGTAGGCAGGATATCATTAGAGTGGCTCATGATTCCAGTTTGGCAGGACACCTTGGAGTGAGGAAGACTGTGGCACGCATTTTGAAACACTTCTACTGGCCAGGTATCTTCAGGGATGTTTCCTGGTATTGTAAGTCTTGTCACACCTGTCAAGTTGTGGGGAAGTGTAATCAGACCGAAAAGGTTGCACCTCTAGTTCCCATTCCTCCTTTTGAGGCGCCTTTCACCCGTGTGTTGGTGGATATTGTGGGCCCTCTTCCTAAGACTTCTTCAGGATTTTCTTATGTGTTGACCATGATTGATATGGCTACTCGTTATCCTGAAGCCATTCCACTTAGAAATATCTCAGCAAAGAACGTGGTTAAGGAAATGCTGGGGTTCTTCACAAAGTTTGGTCTGCCCAAGGAGGTACAGTCAGACCGAGGAAGTAATTTCATGTCAAACGTTTTCAAGCAGTCTCTGAAAGAGTTGGGCATCACACAGATCACGTCTTCAGCTTACCATCCCCAGACCCAAGGAGCGTTGGAGAGATATCATCAAACACTCAAATCGATGCTCAAGAAATACTCTTTGGAACATCAGAAAGACTGGGATAAAGGTCTTCCATTGGTTGTGTTTGCTGCAAGAGAATCTCCAAATGAATCACTGGGCTTCTCACCTTTTGATCTACTGTTTGGCCATGAAGTAAGAGGACCCCTTAAGTTACTCAAAGAATGCTGGCTGTCGGAGGAAGATGACGTCAACCTGCTGGAGTATGTGACGAATTTCAAGGAACGGCTGTCCACTGCTTTACAGCTGGCGAGAGAGAATTTAGGAGCTGCTCAGGAGAAGATGAAGACTCGGTATGATAAGAAGTCCAGGTTACGGCACTTTCAGCCAGGAGATCAGGTTTTGATTTTGCGACCAGTTCATGGGCAACCTCTTCAAGCCAAGTTTAGTGGTCCTTATTTCGTGGAGAAGAAACTCAGTGATGTCAGCTATGTCATCGCCACACCAGATCGTAGAAAGAACAAGCAACTATGTCACATCAACATGCTAAAGTTATATCACAGGCGGGACGAAAATAATCCAGTCTGCACTGTAGCTGTTCCACCCGAGTCTGCAAGTGAAGCTCTCCCATGCAGTATGAGCCTGAGTGATAGTTTGGGGAAGAATCCTGATATCATGAATGATCTCCAGACTAAGCTTTCTCATCTACCACCCAAGGAAAGGCAGGAGTTTTCGGCATTACTGCAGGAGTACCCGCAAGTGTTCCGTGCCACTCCAGGAAGAACCACTGTGTTGATGCATGATGTCGATGTTGGAGACGCAAAGCCAATTAAATTGCCTCCTTACCGTGTGAACCCAGTGAAAGTTCCTCTCATCCAGAAGGAGCTTGGCTACCTGTTGGACCACAAGATGATTGAGCCCTGTCAGAGCGAGTGGAGTTCTCCTGTCACTCTAGTCCCTAAGCCAGGTGGGTCACATAGGCTTTGCATCGACTACAGACGTGTTAATCAGATAACTAAAACAGACACTTACCCTCTCCCTCGTGTGGAAGATTGCATAGACAAGATCGGAAAGGCTAGGTACATAAGTAAGTTTGATTTGTTAAAGGGATACTGGCAAGTACCTATGACTGAACGTGCTAGGGAGATCTCATTTTTTGTAACATTAGGAAAGACCTTTGGATGGTCTATAATGCCATGTACAGATTGTTTTAGAGTAATAAGAAATTTCCTTTGTAAATTTCTTTTTTCTTTGTGGGGAGGTGTTACATAGCCTATGATTTCATCATCCTTTGTGTAATTTTAAGGCACAGTATGCTGCATGTTTGATCACGAGCGTGTTCTGCCTCAGTCCCCCCCTTCTACCGTTATAGTAGAGTAAGTCGTTCTCTCTGTTGTCCAGAGCGGGATTGTGAACTCTATGTCCCCATGGCTTTCATTTGCGCGTCCTCTTACAAGTTGTATCAGGCTCTGCCGGCCCCTATATAATGAGCTCAGTCTCTGCATCATTGCCACTTAGATCTGCTCCTCATTTTGTTCACATCTCTGTCCTCCCCTGTACAATTATTATTATTGTGAGTGCTCAAGAAATCTCCAAACATCTAGCAGCTGTGTGTAATTTGAGTATAACTGTTGTTGTATTTTTTCTTGTACTGTATAGCATAAGTTTAATTTGTAGGCCTAGTGAAGTTTTTGTAATTCATGTAGGGTTCTTTATGTCAGTCATTTTTGATAATAGTTTGTATCTGTAATAATTTATCTGGCATTCACTGAGTATTGTCTGGTATCTCATTTTATCGGGGCTGACTTAGATAAGTTTGCTCTTGCTAACTTCGTGTTAATAGAGGCTATTGCAGTTAACCATATATTTAACCTGTTTATTTGCCATTACATTATCCTTATGAGTTCTGAATGTTTTGTTGTTAATTTAAGCATTAAACTTTAACTTGTAATTTTACCTAACTCTTTTGTTTTGAACCTGGAACTTTACGGGACAGTAGTGACTCTTCGTATTCTCACTTAAAGTGTACATTATCTTTCTCTGTTCCGTAACAATATATATAGATATATATATATATATATATATATATATATATATATATATATATATTTTAATGCAAATAAGAGATTTACTGTGTGCTCATACTGTGCCAATATTCATGTCCAGATTTTCCAAAGTATGACACGTTATTACACAGTACTGAGAGGGATGGGAAGGGGAAGAGGAAGGGAGGGAGTGGGCAGAGAGGAGGACGGGAAGAGATAGGGAGAGGAGACGGAAGAGGAGGGAGGGAGAAGGGAAAGACTAGGAAGGAGGGAAAGCGACTTGATAGAGTGTGGAAGGGGAGGGGAAGAAATAGAGGTAGGAGAGGGTAGAGAGAGGGGGGAATGGGGAGGGGAATAGAGAGGGGTGGGTATAGGGAGAGGGGCGGGGGTAGAGGCTCTTGTGTGTCGCCCTCACCCAGTGTTTTTGTTTGAGTTGGTGTGTTTGTGTGAGTTCCCCCTCCCCTCCTCGTTTTCTACCCTTTCTACCTGTGTGTTCATTTGTCTACCTACTTACCTGCTTGTTTACCTGCTTATGTCGACTTGTTTACCTGCTTATATCGACTTGTTTACTTGCTCATGTCTGCTGGTTTGCCGGCTTATGTCTGCTTGTTTACCTTTTTATGTAGGCTTGTTTATGTGCTTGTTTGGATGTATCTGCTTTTTATGACTGTTTACGTATGTCTGCTTGTGTACCGTTCATATCTGCATGTTTACCTAGTGGTGGATCTGCTTACTTGTGGATCTGCGTGTGTACTTGCTTATGTATCTTCTTGTTTACATGTTTATGTGACTGCACGTGTCTGCTTGTTTGCGTATATGTCTGCTTACCTGCTTATATGATTGCTTATGCCTGCTTGTTTAATGCTTATGTTACTGTTTTCCCGTGTCTGCTTGTTTGCGTATATGTCTGCTTACCTGCTTATATGACTGCTTATGTTTGCTTGTACACCTGCGTATATGTCTGCTGTCTTCCACACTTCCTATTTTTTTTCTCAGTAAATTCTTCCTCACACCTCGTCATCTTCCTCACCTTTTCTTCCTTTAGGTTCCTTTTCTTCTGCTTTTTATTCGTGTAAAATCTCTTCATCTATTTTGTTTGTCTCCTCCTCCTCCTCGAAAATAATAATAGAAATAATAATAATAATAATTAATAATGATACTACTACCACTACAACTACTACTACTACTACTAATAATAATAATAATAATAATAATAATAATAATATAATTATTATTATTATTATTATTATTATTATTAATATAGTAGTAGTGGTGGTAGTAGTTTAATTTATTTTCCGTTATTCTTTTGTTGCCTACTCCGCTTCTCTGTCCTCTTTTTCATTTTTCCTTATTTTTTCTCATATCCATTTCTTTTTCTGTCATTTTGCGATTTCCTTCCATGCATTTTTTTTTCTTTCATTTCCTGTTTCTCCATCAACATTTGTCACTATGATTATTCCATATTATTTCTTCGTCCTCTGACTTCATTTATATTTCTTGCTTCTCTGTTGTTGTTTTTTCGTTTTATTTCCTTTTTATCTTTTATTCTTCCCCTCTGTATCTACGCTTATCGCTTTTTTCTTCCCTTCCTTGGTTATTATCCTCGCCTTCTCCCTCTCCCTTGTTTAATCCTCTTCTATTTCTTACTCTCCCCTTGCATTATCGATTCTTCCCTCTCTCTCTCTCTCTCTCTCTCTCTCTCTCTCTCTCTCTCTCTCTCTCTCTCTCACTCTCTCAATAAAAAAAGCAGTGAATTATTTATACAACAGTTCCTTTACTACTTATGTCCTCTACCTTTATTGCACTTTAATTTTTCCTTTAATCTCGCCATCAGACTATTTTATTCATGGCTTAAAAGAAGACTTAATCCCACACACCATCAGCTCGGAAAGTCTTCTTAAATCCGAAGCTGGTACCAGTGGGAAAAAAGTAGAATTGGCGCTACTGCTCTTACCTGGTGTGTGTGTGTGTGTGTGTGTGTGTGTGTGTGTGTGTGTGTGTGTGTGTGTGTGTGTGTGTGATTAGTATTTATATTATTTCCATTTAGAATAGATTAAATTTCCCCTAAAGTTTTCAGTGCATGCCATCAGTCTGAAAAAATTCCGTGGCAAGCGGCGTTGTGGATGGTGTGTGTAATCCCCAGTTAATCCAGTAATCCCCTGTGTGTGTAATCCCCAGTTAGTTCAGTAATCCCCTGTGTGTGCCCCTGTTTCTGCTGGTGTACTGTTTACCCCGATACGCGTCAACGGGACCAGAGATAATTTGGGCAGACACCATTCCATCCGCAGACTATGGTTTCTGAGTTTGATAGCGCTTCGTACTGAGAGAGAGAGAGAGAGAGAGAGAGAGAGAGAATTATAGGTATTAGTTAATGTTTTGGCTGTGAATTAATTAAGGAAGAGGCTTAAAGGTCAGAGGTGGTACAGGTGTGCAGCTTAGTAACTAGTGTGTGTGTGTGTGTGTGTGTGTGTGTGTGTGTGTGTGTGTGTGTGTGTGTGTGTGTGTGTGTGTGTGTGTGTGTGTTTCCTGGCCACAACTTACCTTACTGGAGTATTTTATAAAAACATCATCTGCTCCTACAGATATAATAGATAGATAGATGGATTGATAGATAATATTTTGTATGTGTGACGTACAAAAAGAGCAGGGGGAGGGAAGGAGTGAGTGACGGGAGTGGGGAGGGAGGGAGTGGCAGGGGGAGTAGGAGGAAGGAATGACAGGGGGAGTAGGAGGAAGGAATGACAGGGGGAGAGGAATGAGTGGCAGGGGGAGTAGAAGGAAGGAATGACAGGGGGAGAGGAGTGAGTGGCAGGGGGAGGGGACAGGATGAGTGGCAGGGGGAGGAGTGGGAGTGAATGACAAGGGAAGGAGCGAGAGTGAGTGGCAGGGGGAGGAGAGGGAGTGAGTGGCAGGTGGAGGAGACGGAATGAGTGACAGGGCGATTGAGTGAGTGGCAAGGGGAGGGGGAGTGTGAATGGCAGGGGGAAGGAGGGGGGGAGTGGTAGGGGGAAGGAAGGGGGGAGTGGCAGAGGGTGGGGGAGGGGGGTACAGGTTGGTCTATTGATCTAGGCAGCAGTGTCGTGGTGGTGTACACTGCTCAACATACCTACCTACCGCATACTTACACACCTACTTACCCAACTCCTTAACCCTACTTACTTAACTCCTTAAATCTACTTACCCAACTCCTTAACCCTCCTTACACTTAATTTTATCCTTTACTTACAATTTTTACATATCGAGACACTCATCAATCCACCTACGTCGTACTTACACACCTACTTACCAAACTTCTTAACCATACATGCCCGTCTGCCCTACTTACAATCAGTTTTACCTTTTAATTTTTATTTCTCGAGACACTCATCAATCTACCTACGTCATACTTACGCACGTACTTACCAAATTCCTTAATCCTACTTATCCCTCTGTTATACTTACACTCATTCTTACCCTATTATGCGTTTGCTCTTAGTACTTACCCGGACACTTAGTCATCAATCTACCTACTTACCTTGTACTTACAGACCTACTTACCGAACTTCTTATCTTACATGCGTACCTGCCATACATATCTTTGCCATATGTACCTACTTTCTACTTACTGAATTACTGACATACCCACCGATCGATCTGCCTTCCTGTGTACTTACCGACCTACTTACCGGACTCCTTAACGCTACTTTCCCACCTACTCTACTAACACACTTTTCTGTACCGTATTACTTGCCTAATTATATGCTTACTAAGTTACTACGATACTTCCCATCGATCTACCTACCGAAGTACTTACCAGACTTCCTAATCACGGCTTCACCTTTATGGATATTTCTACCAGCCTACTTACCGCCTACTTACCTGGTACTAGCTTGTTTTACCAGCGTCGTCCCACATGCCTACTTACCCCTTACGTCCTGCCGTGAGGTACCTGCATTTCTACTTACCACGCTTCCTCTGTTTTTGTCTACTAACTTCCCAATTTTCATTCTTGCCTGGCTACCTACCTACTTACCTGGCTGCCTGCTTTCTTACCCACCTCTGCCTGCGTACTTATATTTATTGACCTACCTACCTACCTACCTACCTACATACATACATAGCCTACATCTTCAACTCGCCATTCGTCCATTCTGCTAATCATCTGCCGTCTAACTTACATGCAGACGTACACATATATTTGCTTGTCTGTCTGTCAGTATTCCTTCCTTCCTGCTTTACTTCCTTCTTTCTTACCTTCTTTGTTTTCTTCTTCCATTGCTGTCTAATTTGTCCTACCTGCATTCATACATGCATACTTTCCTATCCGCCTGCTTTTCGTCCTTCCGTCTTTCCATCCTTCCTTCCTTCCTTACTTACTTACTTACTAACTTACTTACTTACTTACTTTGCCGTGTACCTTCTTACATACTTGTCTGACTGTTGCTATTTTTCTTCCATCTTTCATTCCTCCTCTCCTTCCTTCCTCTCATACTTACCTATACGAGTACCTGTGCAAGCTGACATACCCACCTTCATACCTACTTGCCCTCATATCCACCTTCCTTCATTCATTATTTCCCTTATGTTTATTTGCTCTCCCCCGCCTCCCTACTTACGACCTACTAACAGTTTATTCACCTCTGTCTGCCTATCCTACTAAACATACCTACCTACCTACATATATACCGTACCTACCCGCCTACCTACTTACCTGCCTACCTACATACATACATACATACATATCTCTATACATTTTAGGATACTTAGCAGCAGTTTCCCCTCTTACATAACTAGATTCAGGTTTTCTTAATTAGACCGTCTGTGTGCCTACCTACTCATCTACCTCACTACCTCCCTTCCTTCATCTCCCTCCCTCCCTCCCTACTCATCAAACTCCCCACCCTTTTCCTCCCTCCCTACTCATCTTCCTCACTCCTTACCTTTCGCTCTTCCTACTGATCTTCCCTCTTCCTCCTTTCAACCTTCCCTACTCACCTTCCTCACTCCCTCCTTCCCTACTCATCTCTGCCTCTCTCCCTGTCTCTCTCATCTGTCAATTTCTGTCTGTTTATTCTCATCCTTCCTGTCGTCATACCTACCCTTCTACCTACCTACCTACCTACCTACCTACTTGCATATCTACGGTACCTCAGTCTCTTTATCTTTCTCCCTCTTTCTCCTTTCTTACCTACCAGTTTCCCAACCACCCTACCTACCTACCTACCAACCTACCTACCTATTCGCCTTACCTACGGTCCATCCTACTTACCGGCACTTGTAGCCCCATACCTTCTTAATTTATATACTTTCATAGCTACTTACTAGAATCGCGCGCGAGAGAGAGAGAGAGAGAGAGAGAGAGAGAGAGAGAGAGAGAGAGAGAGCAGTGATAGAAAATAAAGGCAAAATATACTGTATTGTATAACACATGGCCTTTGCGTGTGTGTGTGTGTGTGTGTGTGTGTGTGTGTGTGTGTGTGTAAGTTTTTGCCACTCCCTTTATGTGTGTGTTTATATCTCTTGGTTCATGTGTACATTGCGTGAATGTAGATGTGCGTGTAGTCGTGTTTACCTCGCATGTACATGTAAAAGCGTGCTTGTGTGTGTGTGTGTGTGTGTTCTCATAAGGACATTAATGTAAGTATACGAAACAGAGAGAGAGAGAGCGAGAGAGAGGTGGAGTGGAAGGGAGAAAGAAATAGAGAAAGGGAGAGAGGTGAAACAGAGAAGAGGGAGAGAGTAAGTAGAGAAAAAGAATGGAAAATAAAAGCTTGGAAATGAAAGAGAAGAAAGGAAAGAGGGAAGAGGAGGGGGGGAGGGAAGAAGGGGAAAGGTTCAGAGAGGAGAAGGGGAAGAGCCAAGATGGAGGGAAGAGGAAGGGAGAAAAAGGAAGGGGAGTAGGATGGGAAATGAGAAACGGAAGGGGGAAAGAGGGAGAAAGATGGAAAAAGGAAAGAAAGAGGAGGAAGAGAAGGAAGGTGGAGAGAGTAAAATATGAGAGAGAAGGAGAAGAAAGCAAGAGGAGGAGGAGAGAGGCTAGGAAACGGCAGAGGAAACGAGAGAAGGGGGCAGAGAAAGAAGAGAAGGAGGTGAAGAGAAGAGAGATGAAAAGAGAAAGTATGAAATGAGTGAGAAGGAGGTGGAGGAGGAAAAGGAGGAGGAGGAGGAGGAGGAGTAAATGAAAGAGGAGGGGAGGAGGAGGAATGACGCAGGAAAGGAGAATTAAGGAGAGGGAGGGTTACTGAGAGAGAGAGAGAGAGAGAGAGAAGGGGGTTTGAAAAGTAAGAGGGAGAAAATAATACATAAGAGAGGGGTGGGTTTAATGTGTGTGTGTGTGTGTGTGTGTGAGAGAGAGAGAGAGAGAAGGGGGGGGGGAGTTAGCATGAAGGAGGTGGCGCCTGACTGTCGGTGTGCACATTACCACACCAGTAATATTCTCTCTCTCTCTCTCTCTCTCTCTCTCTCTCTCTCTCTCTCTCTCTCTCTCCTACTCTGCTTTTTTTTCCTATCTGTTCTTGTCTGCTTAGCCTTTAGTCTCTGCTTTTTCTGCCATTCCTGCTTTCCTTTCAGCACCATCTGCTACCCTGCTTTCCTCTTCTGCTGTATTTGCTGATCTTGCTGCCCACTCTCTTTGCCCTTTCAGTCTGCTTTTGTCTGCCGTATCTGCTCTCTGTCTTACCTGCTTTTTATCATGTTTGCTGTGCTTCGTCTGTTGTCTTTCTCTGCAGTTCTCTTGTCTGCTGTCTGCTTGATACTCTGTCTGCCTCCTCTGGTTTTACCATTCTACTGTCTGCTTTTTTGCCGTTTCCCTTATCTGCTTCCTCTCCTGTTTCCCATTTTTCTTCTGTCTGCTCTCTTTGCCGTCTCGTCTGCTTTCACTTCTGTTATCCTCTCTCTTGTCTGCTGTCTGTGCTCTCTGCTCCTATTTCTGTCTCTCATGTCTGCTCAGGCTGCCGTTTCTTTTATCCTCCAGCTCTCTGCTTTTCTGCTTGCCGTGTTTGCTATTTATGGTATCTTTTTGCTGCTTTGTTTCGTCTGCATTCTGTACTGTCTGCTGAGAGAGAGAGAGAGAGAGAGAGAAATTCCTTTCACACACACACACACACACACACACACACACACACACACATTTCTGTTCAGGATTTGCAAATTCAATTTTGTTATCTGGCAGCGTTGTTGTCTGCTGCTGATGTCTGCTTTTCTGGATGTCTGCTCCTTGTGACTTTTGCTTGAGAGTCCTTTTGTCTGCTTTTGGTACTGTTTTCTTTGACATCTGCTTTCTCTGCTGTCTGCTAATTCTGCTCTTTTCTCCTTGTAATTTCTTTTTTCTGCTTTATGTGTATGTTTTTGTCTGCTTTTTTTTATGGTCTGCCACTCATAGCGTCTGCTTTCGATGTTTCCTGCCACTCACTAATGTCTACTTTCTTCGTAACCTGCTGCTCCTCATGTCTGCTTTATGTATTTCTTGCCTCTGCACATGTCTGCTTTTATGTTGCCTGCTGATCTTTAATGTCTGCTTTCAGTAGTACCTCCTCTTGTCTGCTTTCTGTGTTGTCGGCCAGTCTTAATGTCTGCTTTCTATATTGTCTGCCACTTTTAATGTCTGCTTTCTTGTTATTGTCACCCTTACCTTGTATGGTGTCTGCCATTTCGAATACCAGTTTTCTGCGTTGTCTGCTTCTTAATGTCTGCCCTCTTCCTCTTTACTGTCTCTCGTTTGCACCCATTTTCGCATCACTGTCTCTGCTCACAGTGTCTGCTGCCCAGTATCTCCTCCAAATCATCCAGCAGCAGATTCCACCACTCTCACGCTGACTTCCTCCTCACAACCCGTGTCTGCTGTACTCTGCTTTACCACCTCTGCTTACTCGGCTTATTGCGTCTGCTCACAATATCTGCCTATTACATCATACCTTTGCAGATTTTATCCAGCACCACCTCAACACACACACACACACACACACACACACACACACACACACACACACACACACACACACACACACACACACACACACACACACACACACACACACAGCACCCCCCCCCTCCACACACACACACACAGCACCCCCCCACACTCACACACATACTATGCAGACATTTTCCATCTCTGCACGTGTCTGCTCGCCTCTGCTTCACCACCTGCATTAATTAAGCTCATAATACATTTTTCTGTCTCATTGTTACATTTTTGAGGTTTCATTTACACTTATTTTGATTATAATTTTGTTTTGTATTTTTCTCCCGTGAAATATAAAGAAGTTACTTTGTGTGTGTGTGTGTGTGTGTGTGTAATTCACCAGGTCGGTCAGGATCACTTGATGGTCGTGATCGTCAGTTTTTACCCTCCCGGAAGGGAGCTGAGAGCTCATATAGTCCGATCTAAGGGCAAGGCTGTGACCTTCACACACGCACACACCCATCCCCTTGCTCCAGGGGGACAGTAACCACCCACTTCGTCAGTGAAACTTCTCGCAACCTGAGCGAGGCGCGAACTTCGTCCACCAGATGGCGAGCGAGAACGTTACCACTGAGCCAGCGAGCGGTGTGTGTGTGTGTGTGTGTGTGTGTGTGTGTGTGTGTATAGAGGTGTATGTTTGGGTGTCTGTTTTATATAGGTACCTTATGTATATATATTTATGTATGTATGTACGGTATGTATGTATGTATGGTATATTTATATGTATATATGTATTTATGTATGTATATGCTCTCGTGTGTATTATGAGGGAAGAATAAGTCACATGCATTTCCTTCACATTTTCCAGCGTCATAAAACCAGTAATAAGATTTTTACATCATTATTGACGATTAAGGTCAAAATAAGGGAATGTATAGTTAGGATATGTGGCAATCTATTAGTGTATCTATCTGTGTCTCAGCATCTCTCACCGTTTATCACACAAGCTGACTGCGGTACGGATGGTGGGTATTAGTGTCCAAGTGGTAACATGTGACGGTATTTGGAGCAGTCTGTTGCGCCTAGGAGGATTGCTGTCTCGGGAACGGACTGTGTAGCCCAAGTCCAGAGTCGGATAGACATAATAATAATTTGTAACATTTCGTGCTGTAAATATCAGTTAACATACAACTGCACTTAACTGTTTACTTATATACTGCAGTACTGTATGTATGTATGTATGTACAGAATGTATGTATTAGTGTGTGTGCGTATGTATGTATGTGTGTGTGCGTATGTATGTGTGTGTGTTTATTTTTTCATTCATGCTTCAGGTATTTAGTTATTTTCGTACTGTCTGGCTCTGTCCATCTTTCAAAATATTCATCTGTTTACTTAGATATTTCGTTATTTATCTGAGAATATAGCCCTTCATTTGTTTATCTTTGTCAGTATCCATCCATCTATATCCTTTTCCATCTGTATCTATCTAGCCGCCTGTATTTATCTATTCATCCGCCCATCTATCTATCAATCAATCTATCCGTCCTCCGGCGATCTAATGCGGTAAAATTCCGTCTCAATGAATATATTGACGGGCAGCTCAGTAGTGGAGCCCTCTCTCCCTCCCTCCTGCCTTCCTTCCTTCGCTCCTTCTCTCTGGCCTTCCTTCCCTGCTTTCCTTCCATCCTTCCTTCTTTCCTTCCTCTCATGCTTTGCCCACTTCCTTCCTTCCTTCTCCCATACCTTTCCTCTTCATCCTTCCTTCCGTCTCCCATGCCTTCCCTCTTCGTCCTTCCTTCCTTCACCCATGCCTTCCCTCTTCGTCCTTCCTTCCTTGCCTTGCCTTTTTTCTTCCTTCTGTCTTTCACTTTTTCCTTCATTTATCATGTCTTCCCATGTTCCTGCCTTCGTGTCATTGTTTTATGTCTTCCTCTTCCTTCTCATATTCATTCATTCTTCCTTTTTTGCCTTTTCTTCTTCATTTCTGCTTTCCTTCATTCTGTCCATCCCTCCTTCCCTCGTGCTTTGCCTTCCTGTCTTCCTTCCTTCCTTTTATTTTGTCGTTCCCATCCATTTCTGCCTTCTCATCTCCATGCTTTCCTTCCTTCATTCTTTCCTTACATTCTCCTTGTCGTCTTTCATTCCTGCCTTCCATCCTTCACGTCATTCTTCTCCCAGTCATTCCTGCCTCCTTACCTTCATGTATTCATTCCTTTCATATCTCCTTTCGCCTGTCTTCCTTCTCTCATTTCTTCTCTCCCACCTGCCTATATTCTCCCCATTTCTGTCATTCCTTCATTTTTTTCCCTTCCTTCATGACTTCCTTACTTCCTTCTTTCATGCCCTCCTTTCTTCCCTCCATCATGCCTTCCTTCTTTCCTTTATGCCTTTCTTCCTTCCTTCATTCCAGCCCCCGCCTTTCATGCTTTCCTTCCTCCCTTCCATCCTGGCTTTCCCTTCATCGTTAATGGCATTCTCCTTACCCTTTTTCCATCCCACCTTCCTTCCTTCCTTCCGTCCTTCCTTCCTTCCTTCATTTATTCATTCATTCATAGATACCTACCTATTTACCCACCTACCTACTTACTTAATTTACTGCCTCTTTCTTCCTTCCTATCTCCGTCTCCACCTTCCCTTCTTTATTTTTTCCTTTTTCTTTATCCCTTATTTCCTCTCTGCCGTTTTCCTTGCCTAATCCCATCTATCCATCCATCCATCCCTCTCTCTCTCTCTCTCTCTCTCTCTGTATATATATATATATATATATATATATATATATATATATATATATATATATATATATAGATAGATAGATAGGTAGATATTTCTAACTGTCTGTATCCAGCCTTATACTTTTCTTTCCCTCCTCCTTCCCACCCTGTCTCCCCATATCGTGATCCTCCCATCATTATAAGCCTCCTGTCTTTTACCCACCCGTCCACCCAGAGCTTGTGTTTTCCTCCCTCCCTCTCTTCTCCTCGCCTCCCTCTCCCCTTCCCTCCCTACCTCCCTAAATCTCCACCCTTCCGTCTCTTCCCCACCCACTCATCTTATTCATCTTCCTTCCCTCCTTTCCTTACTCTCTTCCCTTCCTCACTGCCCCCTCCCTCCCTCCCTCCTCACTGCCCCTTTCCCCCCCCTCCCTCCTCACTGCCCCTCTCCCCCCCCTTCTCTCCCACGGACACACACGTCATCTGGTAACACTCACTTTCCTCCTCTCCCCTCCCTTCCGTTTCCTTCCCTTTCCCTCCCTTCCTTTCCCTTCTCTTCCCTTCCCTTCCCTTCCCTTCCCTTCCCTTCCCTTCCCTTCCCTTCCCTTCCCTTCCCTTCCCTTCCCTTCCCTTCCCTTCCCATGTTTCCTTTATTCTTCTGTTCCCTCTCTCTCCCATCCTTCCTCTCCTCTTTTCCCTTCCCTGTCCTCTTCTCTTTCACTCTCTCTTCCTTTCCTTTCCTTTCTTTTTCTCCTTCCGCTCTTTTCCTCCCATTTATTCCTTTATACATTCCATCCATCCATTCTCTCTCTCTCTCTCTCTCTCTCTCTCTCTCTCTCTCTGTCATCTGGTCACCCTCACTGCCATCTCTCCCCTTACACGGAAAATTCATTACCTCTCTCTTAATGAGTGGGAGGAGTCGGTGGGGAGAGGAGGGAGGGGGAGGGAGAGAGAGGAGGGAGGAGGGAGGAAGAGTGAGGAGGAGGCGGAGGGAAGTGGGTGGGTAGAGAGGTGAGGAGGGAGAGTGAAAGAGGAGGGGTGGCTAAGAGAGAGAGATAGGGGGGGGGGATATGGGAGTTTGAGATGGATATGGGAAGAAGAGGAGGGAGGAGATGGGAAGGAAGAGCAGATGAAGTGGTGAGAGGAGGAAGAGGGAAAGGAGAGGGAGAAAGGGAGAATGAAGGTTGTGAACGAGGGAGAAGAAAGGGGAATTAGGAGATGAAAGGGAGGAGAGAAAATTTGAGACAGAGGAAGAGGTGGCAAGGAAAAAGAGAGGAATTATGAGAGGGAGGGTTGAAAGAAGGAGAGTAGATGCTTTGAAGGAATAAAGGAAAGGTAGGAAGAAGTGAGAGAGAGAGAGTAAAAATTGGACTCCTTCCTAACAATGTCATTCAACTCAGCAATAATCTTTTAATACAGAACAAGTTTATTTAAGCTTTAATCAGCAGTTTAAAAAGTCTCTGAGCTGAATAAAGCAATAAAGTCGTTTGAAGGTAGTAAAGCAGAAGACAAGACGTAATAGGAGTGAAGAGAGAGAGAGAGAGAGAGAGAGAGAGAGAGAGAGAGAGAGAGATGATAAAAGGGGACATGAATGACAGTGCGGAGGGAGGAGAAGAGGACGAAAAGAGGGGGAGGAGGGAAAGGGAGGGAAGAGATAGGAGGGGAGGGAAAGAAAGTAAAAATAGATGATAAAAAGATGAAGGATTAGGGGAGGGGAAAAATGAAGGATGGAGAAAAGGGAGAAAGGGAGAGCAAATGAAGGAAGTGGAGGGGGTGAGAGGGAGGGAGGGAGATAAAAAGATGGTAAAGAGAGAGAGAGAGAGGGGGGGGGGAGAAGTGGAGCAAGAGGGGAAAAGGAGAATGAGAGGAATGAAGGACGAAGTGAGGATGACAGGAAAGAAATAATTTTGAGGAATGAATAGGAGGAGGAGGGAAGAAAGGAGAAAGAGGTAGGAGAGGAGGAGGAGGAGGAGAGGAGGGGGAAGGAGGAGAGGAGGAGGAAAGGAGAGGGAGAGGAGGGGGAGAGAGGGTACGAATGGGAGGATAAGAGGGTGGAGAGGAGAGAGAGAGAGAGAGAGAGAGAGAACTTGATGAGGATCGAAGCGCAGGCAACCTGATTTACCCTCATTAACTCTTGAATGGAATGTGCACGTCATCAGAGAGAGAGAGAGAAGGGGGAGAGGGGTATTTGGGAATCATTTAGGGTGGAACGAGAGTGGGAGAGGAAATGAACGAGCGAGAGTGAGTGAAATGTGTGAGCGAGAATGAGACTAGTGGTGAGTTAGTGAGCTGAGTGAGTGAGTTAGTGTGTCCAGGGATAAATTAGAGTGAGAGCTAATGAGAGAGAGAGAGAGAGAGAGAGAGAGAGAGAGAGAGAGAGGATTATATTACTAATTCCCCTTAATATAACACAGCTCACCCTTCTGTTCCATCTCACCTCGCCTTCTTCTTCTCCCTTCTTCTTGTTACCTTCTTCTCCCCTCTCCCTTTTACCTTCTTCTCCCCTCTTCTTTTTACCTTCTCCCCTCTTTTTATTACCTTCTTCTTCACCCCTCTTCTTATTACCTTCTTCTCCCCTCTCCCTTTTACCTTCTTCTCCCCTCTTCTTTTTACCTTCTCCCCTCTTTTTATTATCTTCTTCTTCTCCCTTCTTCTTGTTACCTTCTCTCCTCTCCTTGTTACCTTCTCCCCTTGTCTTCTTCCCTTCCTCTTCGTATCTCCTCTCTTCTTCCCTTTTCGTTTTCCTCCACTGCTTCTTTAGGTATTTTTTGCCTTCCATCTTAATCCTCTCTTCTTGCTTTTCTCCTCTCGTTTCCTTCCTTTCCCTTCCTTTCTTCCTTTCCTTTCCTTCTTTCCATTTCTTCCATATTCAGCTTTCCTTCACTTCATCTCAGCCTCCTAATCTTTCCATTTTCCTTTACACGTTTCCTTTCAGTCCTCCTTTCTATTTTTGCCCTCCTTTCGTTCTTCCTTTCTCTTCATTTCCTATTCCTTTGCCCTCCTTTCTTTCCTTTCTTTGTTTCCATTTTCGTTTTCCACTCCACGTCCTCTTCTACCCTCCATCTGTTTCCTCTTCTCTCTTAAACCCTCCCTCTTATCCCTTTCCCTCATCCTAACCCCGTCTTTCCCTTCTCCTACCTCCCTCTTACCTCTTGATTTCTCTCTCTCTCTCTCTCTCTCTCTCTCTCTCTCCTTCATCGTAAATTCTGTTTTCTTCCCACATCATCTTCTTTTTCTCTCCTCTTTCCTGTCCTTCTTTATGATTATTTTTCTTCCTTTCCCTCCCTTCATCCGCCGTTCTTCCTTTTTGCTCTTCTTCCGACTTCATTTGATCCTCTACTTCTCTTCCTGTCTTTCCCTTGGTTTCTTATTTTCCCACTTATTCAGGCGTTTCCTTCTCCTCCTCCAGCATATAGAATTAGATCTCGTAGTTATGGTCTACTCTGTAACAAGCAGCTTAGCTGTTTACTTTCCTTTGTATTCCTTAGTATTCCTCCTCCTACATTTCTCTTACTCCTTTCTTCCTTCCTCCTCTCTTATTATTTTTCTTCCACGCTTTATATGTTTTGAGAGAAAATGATGAGAGGGTAGAAAAAGCAAAATAGATGTGTAATATAAACAGTGAGAAAGAACGTATTGAGAGAGAGAGAGAGAAAGAGAGAGAGAGAGAGAGAGAGAGAATGATTTTTAGTGCCACATTAAGGAACCAAGCCACATATACTCTCATCTTACCTTGTTTATTTAGACTTAAGTAGGCTTGAATAGGGCATGTTCAGGCTTGTGTAGGGGTTTGTTCAGGGTTGTTTAGGGCTTCGTATAGGCTTGCGTAAGCCTTTGTATAGGTTTGTGTAGGGCTTTGTACAGGCTTGTGTAGGTTTTTTTTTTGTATAGGCTTGGGTGGGGCTTTGTATAGGCTTGGGTGGGGCTTTGTATAGGCTTGGGTGGGGCTTTGTGAAGGATTGTGTAGGGCTTGGTATAAGATTGTGTAGGGCTTTGTATATACTGTAGGCTTTTTGTAGAAGTTTGTATAATTTGGCGAGGATACTGTATAGGCTTTGTGTAGACTTGTGTAGGGTTGTGTGTAGGCTTAAGTAGGGCTTTATTATGTGCTCGACTAAAAAATTGAATTGAATACAAGATAAGGTGGTTGAATAGATTAGGCTGTATGAAAGAGAATACTAAATTACATCATCATCATCATATTCGTCGTCATCGTCATCATCATCATTACCATTATCATCATCATCGTCATCGTCATCATCATCATCATCACCACCACCACAATCATCATCAGCAGCATCCAGTGTCTTATTTCAACTGAGACTGGGATATTTTTTAGTGCCTTTTCCCTTTTATTTTCGGGTAAAAAAAAAAAAAAAAAAAAAACGAGGTCACGTGTAGTAGGTACGAACTATTTCCCCTTTGAGTCCAGGGTTTTTTTTTTTCTTGCCTCCTCCAGACGATTTTACTCAGCTTAGGATAATCTTTTTCCTACTGGATGGGTTTAACGTTCTCGGTAAGCCCCCTTCACCACGAGAGGCCTTGCTTAAGATGAATAAAATCGTCTGGTAAGGTAAAGGTTAATTGAACGTCACCCAGAACCAAAGAATTAAACTGGGAAGAATATCAGAAGTAAATGAATAATTGGAATAAATGATATGGTTAGGTAATATGCATAAGGAGTATAATAATGTATCAGGTAGTAGGTAAATGTCTCCGTGATTAAAAAATAAAAAAATGGGTTAATTAATGTACGGTAGGTGGAATGGGACACAGGAAATCATTTAAAACAACTTTAGGAAAACTTATGGGGAATCAATCCGCCCCGTGTGTGTGTGTGTGTGTGTGTGTGTGTGTGTGTGTGTGTGTGTGTGTGTGTGTGTGTGTGTGTGTGTGTGTGTGTGTGTGAGAGAGAGAGAGAGAGAACGCGGTAGGCTGTAAGTACATACATACATACATACATAATTTATATACACCTCCCCCCTCTCAAACCCCTCTCCCTTCACACGCACTCGAAGCAGTATACGAGGGGATTGCCTGTTGCTCCACCGTCATGCAAGGGGGCGTGCATGACGGGGAAGTGTGATTGAGTGCATGGCTGGGTGTGGTAGTGTATATTAGGGTGTGGTAGTGCTTGCAGGGAAGTGTGATAGAGTGCATGGCAGGGTGTGGTATTGCATGACAGGGCGTGGGATTGCATGACAGGGTGTGGAATTACATGACAGGGTGTGGTAGTGCATGACAGGGTGTGGTAGTGCATACAGGGAAGTGTGACAGGGTGTGGTATTGCATGACAGGGAAATGTGATAGAGTGCATGACAGGGTATGGGAGTGCATGACAGGGTGTGATCGTACATGACAAGATGGGGTAGCGCATGATGGAAGCGTACCAGAGTGCATGATAGTTTGATGGAAGGCATGATGGAGAGTGACAGTGTATGGCAGGGTGGGGCGGTGAAGAGTGCATGACAGGAAGTGCGTGTGTGACAGGAGGAATAGACACACTAGGGGATCTGTATGAAGAGTGCGTGACGGCGAGGGTGTGGCATAGAGTGTGTTGGGCGAGGAGTTTGGACAGTGCATGGCTGGAGTGCACGACGGAGAGGGTATTGCAAGAGAAGCGTGACAAAAAGTGCATGACGAGTGTGATGTTGCGTGAGGGAGTGCAAGAGGGAGAAAGAGTGGCAGGAACATGGGGTGGTTTGGGACAAGGGGTGGATTGGGACATGGGGCGGATTGGGACATGGGGTGGTTTGGGACGTGGAGTGGATTGGGACACGGGGTGGACTGGGACATGGGGTGGATTGGGACATGGGGTGGTTTGGGACACGTGGTGGATTGGGACATGGGGTGGTTTGGGGACTGTAGGGTCGCGTGTTCGATCCTGGCTATTACAGAGAACAGTATGAAGATTTGGAATAGTTATCACCATGAGTGTTTTTTTTTTCTTGTTCTCTCCAACCCTCCGTAAAAACACCGCACTAACACCGTAACACCAGGTCTGAAGGTGATATCGTAACACCGTAACACCAGGTCTGAATTGTGACATCCTCAGTGTTTCTCAATAGGTAGTCAACTGAGCCTCAGGAACCGGTTTGTTAGCTCGTGTCCAGAGTCGAATGCTTAAAAATAATAAGAAAATAATAAAAATACAGATAAAAGTAATGATATAATAAAAATAAAAATAATGAAAATAATGATATGTATCGATGTTTATTTAAGCTATGAAGGCAAGGGAGTTGAGGCGAGGGTGATGATAGGGTGGTGGTAAGAGGGAGAGCGTGACAAGTGAGCATAGAGGAGCGTTGGCGTGCATGGCAGGTCTAGACGCTGCCTGTTGCACGGATTATCATTAGAGGTGGCGGATTCACGCGACAGAGGGAGGGGAAGAGGGAGGGGGAGGAGGTGGAGACAGAGGATGGGGTGCAGGGGAAGAGATGGGGTGAAGAAGGGAGAAGGCAGGAAAGGGAAATTGATGGAGGGAAGGGAAGGAGACGGGAACTGAGGCTGAGGAGATACAGGGGAAGGAAGGGAGTTAAGGTTAGGAACGGGAGGAAAGGAGGAGGAGAGACGAGGCAGGAAGGGGAAGGGAAAAGAGAAAGAGGAGTGTGGGGGTAGGAAAGGAGGAGTAAGTGAGAGGAGGGGAGAGATTAGGGAAAGAGGGGAATGAGAGAGAAAATGGGGATAGTGTAATGGAGGCTGTGAAAGAAGAAACGAGAATAAAAAGAAAAATAGGAGACACGAAAAAATGGGAAGACAGGAAGAAGGGAAAGAATGAGAGGGAGGGAAAATTTTGACTTAAGAGAGGGGGGAATGAGAGAAGCAGGGAAGAAGAGGGAGGAAAAGGGGTGAGGAAAGGGATGGGAAGTGAAGGGGTGGGAGGGGGAGTGATGAAAAAATGGGGAGAAGAAAATGAATAGAAAGAGGACCATTTAAGTGGAGAAGGAAGGAGGAATGAAGGGGAGAGAAAGGGGGGAGGGGGAGAGAATGAAGGAGAGAAAAGGGGCAGTGAAAGGGAGGGATTGAGGAAGGGAAAGTAAATGGGAGGGGAAGTAAGGGGGAGTAACGGGGAGTAGAGTGAAGGAGAGGGAGGGAGAGGTTTTAATAATGCAGTGTGGGCGTGGAGGAGGAAGGAGGGGGAGGGTAACCGGGAGGGAGGGGCAAGGGGAGAGAAGAGGGAAAGGGAGAATACAAGGAGCGAGCGAAGAGGGAGGAGGGAGGGAGTAGTTGGGAAGTCGGAGGAATAATGCGAGAGAGAGAGAGAGAGAGAGAGTGAGGTGAATAGACAGGCACAACGAGACGGGATCACTACCTGTGGGAGATTGATAGCCACAAATAATCTTCCCCCACACTGACCATGTACGACTCAGGAATGACCATTACAGCAGTGTATAGGAAAATTTAAAAGGTGCATTACAAGAGATTAACACTGGAATAGGATGCATAGTCACGAAGAAGTGCTACAGGAAGGAGGTAGAGCCATAGCATTGTCTTTTCTGCCACTGAGCTGCGTGAACTAAGCTGCAAAAGAATACAAATCTGGGCCAAGTTGAAATGAAGGAAGTATAGGCTGTGAAAGGGCATTTTGACAGCACCCGGTTATGTGTCTGCCACCGATGAGTTTCCTTACCAGACAGCAAGGAACAGACAGACAGGAAGGGAGTATCTACCTGTCGGTCTGTCTGTCTATCTGTCTGTCTCTGCATTCATCTGTTTCTTTATATCCGTCTGTGCATCTGTCTATCCACCCGTCTATCTTTCAAATTCCAACTCTCTGTCAGTATGTATCTGTCAGTATCTATCTCAGTCAGTCATTCATTCAGTCTATGTCTGTCTGTCAATCAGTCTATCAGTCAGTCTATCTATCCGTCTATCTGTCTATCTATCAATCCGTCTTTGCCTGTCTTTGCATCTATCAATCTATAGCATACGGATCTGTCAGTTATTATTACGGATCCTACTGTGGTATAGTTGGATCCAGTAGTCTTTAACCACGTTGCAGACGGCGCTCACATCTTCACTTATACCCACTTGGGCGCCAATACCCACCGTCTAGACTCATTTATTTCCGACTGATTGATTACCTCTTACTTATGTTTTTGAACTTTTTTATCAATAGCTGCCCATTCTCTCTCTCTCTCTCTCTGGTTACGTATGTATATATGTATGTATGTATGCGTTTTGTGTGCAAGTGACATGTTACTGGAAGTATTGATGAGTGTGTGTGTGTGTGTGTGTGTGTGTGTGTGTGTGTGTGACAAAAGAAATTAAGAATAAAGAATGGAGAGGGAAAGAAGAATGAAAGAGTTAAATAGAGTGTGAAGAGCAATGTAGGATTGGCTCCCAGGGGAGAGAGGGAGAGGAGCTGAAGAGAGAAAGAAGAGGAGAGAAAGGATGAAGAAGAGGAGGAGGAGGAGGAGGAGAACAAGAAGACGACGAAGAAGAGAAAGTATGAAGAAGAAGAGGAGGAGGAGATCAAGAAAACGACGATGAATAAGAAGAAAAGGTGTTTAGGAAGACGAGGACATATTAGGAAATGGGAATAGAGAACTGGAAGAGAGAGAGAGAGAGACAGACAGACAGACAGACAGAGACAGAGAGGAGTGATGTAAGGAAGAAAGACCGGGACAAATAAACTAATTAGATGAAGAGAAGAAATAAATGAAAAAGACCTAAATAAATAACGAATGTAGAAAAAATCGAAAGAGAAAGAAACATAAAAAAAAGAATGAAAAGAGGAAGTAAAGAAAAGAAAGAAGGAAGAAGGAAGGAAGGAAGGAAGGAGTAAAGAAGGAAAAACCCACACCACTTCAACACGCAGAGTCAAGACTTTGCTGTGTACCACCCGTCTGCCCGTGTGCGTCTGTGTGTATGTGTCTGTGGTCCTGAGTCATCTGTATGTATGTATGCGTTTTTATGTAGGTGTACTCGTGAGGATAGCTCGTGTGTGTGTGTGTGTGTGTGTGTGTGTGTGTGTGTGTGTGTGTGTGTCTTTGTCTCACTACACGTATACATGTGTGCGTGACTACTTGTGATAATTTTAATAATTTCTGACAATTCCTTCGACACAAAACCCTACTGGCTGGCTTGGGGGGAGGGGAGGGGAATGGGAGGGGAGCAGAGGAGAGGGGAGAGAGAGAACAAAAAGGGGGCAGAGGAGGGGGAAGGAAAGTGAGGGAAAGTAAAGACGTATTAAGTGTTTGATGGGGAGGGGCAAAGGGGAGAAAGAAAAAAAGGGGAAGAGAAGGGGGAAGGAAAGCGGAATGTAGGGAGGGGAGGAAGGAATGGGAGGTGGGTGAGTAAAAATTATAGGGAAGGGAGGGTAGTAGGAAGGAAAAAAGGGGGAGGAGGAGAGGAGAGGGAACCTAGAGAGGAAGGGGGAGGAGACAGGAATAGGGAAGGGGGAGAAGAGAAGGAAGGGAGAGAAGGGGAAAGTTGTGAGAAAGAGTAAGGAGAGAAAATGTGTATGATAAGGAAGAGGTGGTTAAAAGTAAAGAAAGGAGGAAAGGGAAGGAAGGGGAGAAGGTATATAGGGGAGATGGGGAGGAGGAAGGAAGGGGAAGGGAGAGTAGGTGGGTACGGAAGGAAGAGAATAGGTAGGGAGGAGGGAGGGAGGAAGGGAAGAGAGAGTTTGCAGGGAGGGGGGTGGAAGAAAGTAAGAAACAGTAGGAGAGCAGACAGGGAGAGGTAAGAGGGTAGGAGTGGAAAGAATGAGAGAATTACAGTAAGAGCAAAAGCGGAGAGAGAGAGAGAGAGAGAGAATCAACCACTCCCAATTTTCCTATCCCCTTTTCTCCCAGTAACCTCCTCCTCCTCCTCATTCCGATCTTCAAAAAATGTTAGAAATTCTTTACATTTTCTTACCTCTCTCTCTCTCTCTCTCTCTCTCTCTCTCTCTCTATTAAGCCCAGACTTAACTTGATCACTATTATGAAGTAAAGCTCTTTCCTTCTTGCTCTCCTTCCTTCCTTCCTTCCTTCCTTCTCAGATGCTCTTTCCTTTCATTATCTTATTTTCTTCATTCATTCAGTGCTTCTTTATCCCGAATTACTTTCCTCCTCCTCCTCCTCCACGGTCCTCATTTTCTCCCTCCATTTTTCTTTCCCCGCTTCCTTTCATACATCAGTCCCATTTAGTATCTTCTTTTTTCCTTCCTTCATTCGCTCCCCTTCACTTCCTTCTCCTTCCCTCCCTTCCTTCCTTCCTTTCCTTCCTTTCTTCCTTTCCTTCCTTTCTTCCTTTCCTTCCTTTCTTCCTTTCCTTCCTTTCTTCCTTTCCTTCCCTTCTTTCTTTCCTTCCTACCTTCCGTCCTTCCTTCCGTCCGTCCGTCCTTCCTTCCTTCCTTCCTTCCTTCATTCATTCATTCATTCCCTCCGTCCTTTCTTCCCTTTCTCTGAATTTCCCCCCCCCCCATATTTCTACCTTCTCTCCCATCCTCATTATCGTCCTCCTCTTCATCCTCCTCCTCCTCCGTGACAGGTATAACAGTTATTACCGAAGCCGCCGCCTCCTCCTCCTCCTCCTCCTCCTCCTCGTTTTTCTTTCCGTTAGCTTGATTTTTATTTCCACGTAAAAAAAAAATACCTTCTCAGAGATTCCTCCTCCTCCTCCATCTCTTTCATCTTTTTTCTTTCTTCATTCTCTTGATTTTTTTAATTCCATGCCAAATAATACCTTCTCTCAAATTCCTCCTCCTCCTCCTCCTCATCCCCGACAAGTTAGCCCTGGCAACTTACCTTCCATTGGGACTTTATAATCATATTTAAAGTTGGAGAGGCTGTCCGCTTCAAAATAGGCCATGTACGGCAGGATGTGGTGCTCCTCTCCCTCTCTCTCTCTCTCTCTCTCGTTCAGTAAAAAATAAACAAAAATGAAGAAAACAGCGAAGAAAGAATGAAAGAAATGCATACGCTTTTTACATCAGAGAGAAATGATGCGAGCTCACGAAATGGATTATTTTGAGAGAGAGAGGGAGAGGGGGGGGGGTTAGCGAATGAAAGGAAAAAAAAAACGAGAACCATGGACAAGAGAGAGAGAGAAAGGTGGAGTCAGGGAGTAAGGGAGGGAGTGAAGGAAAGAGGAAAAGGAGGAGGAAAGAAAGAGGAGAACGGAGAGAGACAGGGAGGGAAAATGAATGAAAGAAGGAAGAGAGGTAGAGGAGTGAATGAAGACGGAGGGAAGGAGAGAATAAAGGGAGAAAGGAAGAGAGAGAAAGAAAGAGTGAGTGAGGAAAGAGAAGGACAGGAGGAGAGAAGTGAAAATGAAAGAAAGAAGGAAGAGAGGTAGAAAAGTGAATGGAGAGGAAGGGGAGGAGAGAAGAAAGGGAGAAGGGGAGAGAGAGAGAGAGAGAGAGGATAAGAACAGAAGGGAGGAAAGGATTACGAAAGGGAGGAGGGAAAGCCAAGGGAGAAGAAATGCAAGTAGATAGAGATAGGAAGAATAGGGGAAGAGGGAAAAGGAGAAGGAGGTGAAAGAGGAAGAGGAGAGGAGAGGAACTGGGGGGAGTGGAGAGAAATAAAAAGAAAGGCGGGAAAAGAGAAACAGGAGAACAGGATTGACAGGAAGTGAAGACTGAATGGAGGGAAGAGAAGGTATAGGAGGGGAGGAAAAGAGGAGAAAAAGGACAGGAGTAGAAGGAACAGAAAAAAAAATAGGAGATAAAGAGAGAAAAGATAGGGAAATGAAAAAAAATAACTATTTGAAAAAGTGTAGATGTAAAGGAATAGAAAGCAAACCAAGAGAAAAGGATGTAAAGAAAGGAGTAAAGGAGGAAGAGAAGAAGAGGGATGGGACGAAAGAGGAATGGAAGAAAGGGAAAGAAATTTGAAAGAGGAAAGATGGCGAAGAGTAAGGTAAAGTAGGCAGAGATGGAAGGAAATTTTCAAAAGTAGAGAAACAGGAAGAATAGAGATACAGAATAAACAGAATGTCGGAGAAAGAAGGCAGAGGATGGGTAGGGAAAGGGAAGAAAAATAAAATTGAAGAGGAATTATCAGCAGAAGAGGAAAAGGAAGGTAAAATAGGATGGAAGGGTAAGAGAGTAATTTCAATGGAAGAGTAGAAATCACAAGGAAGAGTAAGAGGCAGCAGAGAAAGGAAGGAATGGAAAGGATAGGGAAACATTAAAGGCTGAAATAATACAGGGGAATTCTAGGAAGCACTATATATGCTGCAAAGGGACCAGGACAAAAGAACGTAACAGGAGCGTAAATTAATCACAGGAACGCACACGCTAAACCAACACAAAGGCTACTTAGTATGAGCCCAGTTTATATTACACGCACAGAATGTCAGTGAGATCAATATTATTCAGCTCTCTTGGTTCTCCGTGGGTTACATATATATTAATTTTAGACAACGTAAAGAAGACGGACATTTACTTAGCCTCTCATTTTTGAAGGGAGAGATAGAGGTTTAAGTAAATGGGAGTCTTTTTATTTATTATTTTATATAGATTCAATATTTACCATTCAGTACAAACCCTATCATTCTGGGGAACACTGTCCCTGAAGGCCAAGCAGGGAGGAGGAAAACAGAGTCGGCATCTTAGGGCATAGAAGGTATAGAATTAATTATCATTACAAACACAATAATGGACAAAAACAATGATACATGGTACAAAGTTGTTAAGTAATTACATGTTTTGAGATGAGTAAAGTGGTACATACTGTAGATACACACGTATGCACATACGTATGCAGAGAGAGGCACATATGCACACATACATATACGTATATATTTATACATGTATGTATATATTCACGCACATGTAATCGTAGACATACTGCACGTACAGGCCATCGCGCATTTAGTGCTGCCACACAAAGCGTCACAGAAAACCAGCACTACCGAAACAGAGAAAACGTTGCCTTGGTCAGGGTAAGCTATAGAAATCTGGGAGAAATCCAGGTTTTGGTAAATGTTAAGGGGAATACTAAAATAGTGTTGTTGGTAGAACAGCTGTTCGCTTTTGCGCGGGTAAGTTAGAGAACGTGACAATTCAGATAATTTTCAGTTGCATTTGTTATATTAGTATTCAAAGCTTGGTGAATTTGAAAAAGAATGAAACAGGCAGACAGTCGGGACAACGCCAGGGGATTGTATTTTAGCTAAGTGTGATTTAGGAGCGTATTAGCGTACCGGTAAATATTGTTACCATTAACCCTTTACTGGCCACCACTACAGCTAATGCCAAACGATTTTATCAAGCAGAGCGAGTCATAGGAGCCTTAGGACGCTAGTCATGCTTAAACTACGGGATGATGATGATTATGATGAGAGAGAGAGAGAGAGAGGGCGTTAAATTCAGTAGTACCAGTGATCCTGTCAGAACCATTCGAGCGTGTATCAGAAACCGTGATTGACAATTTATAAAAGTAAATAATTAGGTACACAACTCCTTCACTCCGAGGACGTATTCTGCATAATTCAACTTTGGGGGGGACTGTTCCAACTCGAATGGCTAGAAATTGGCATTTATTCATCCCTTTCAGCTCTTTACGTCTTTCCCAGGTTGAATAAAATCGCGTAGAGTTAGCAAGGATGGAGGAAGAGAAGACGTTAAAGAACTGAAGAACTGTAGTAGGTGGAAAATTACTACCCACTGAATAATTGATTTTGAATGAAAGAAAAAATTGGTCTTTATAGTGTAACGTTTTCTTTTCACCCTGCCAGTTCAGCGATGACTTTAGTATTTTATTAGTTTTATGTATTAATTTTTTGTATTTTGGTTTTCTCGGATTAGAAGAGACATTTCGAACTGGAATGCTCGGTTGTGACCTGCCCTGACCTTCTCGCTACTTCGGTGACCCTCAAAAGCCAAAATACAGTCGTTTTTTTGTGGTGACAGGAATGAATCGACGTAAATGACCCTCCGCTGAGTTAAAGTTAATTTCAGTGGGATGTAATAATAAGTAAGTAAATAAACAAATAAGTGAATATATAAATAATCCATAATTTTCCGTTCCTGGGGTGGGATTTACGAACAT
>NC_137024.1:41301944-41334444 GCF_032717465.1 Coenobita brevimanus | reverse complement strand
ATTACTATACCTGGGGAAGAAAGTAATTGAGATTCACAAGAGGGAGTACAAATTAGTAAGGAGTTCAGAGACAAACATAACATCCATTGGTTAATTTTCTGCCGTTTATTTTATTGAAACCTATGACCGTGGAATTTATACATTACGAAGAGAATCCAAACCCCTTTTAGCTCATACTGATGGCCAGATGTTGTCAGATTGGGAAGGTAATTTGACTAAAGGTAAATAAAATAGTAAAAATAAAGCAAAATAAAGACGTCATTGTTTGAGAGAGTTTTAATAAAGATGGGTGTGTATCCTGTCTCTATAACTGTGTCCTTTTTTATGATTATTTGTGTCCGAGCCAGATTTTTTTTTTTTTTAAGGACAGACGGCCATCAATAACATTTATGTGATTTAAAAATAAAATAGGACCATGAGTGGAAGGAGAGAGGGGGGGGGAAGACAAGTGGATGGCTGTGTGGGTGGAGAGGGAGAGAGAGAGAGAGAGAGAGTAGGTGGGTTTTTGGCTGTGTGTGTGTGTGTGTGTGTGTGTGTGTGTGTGTGTGTGTTTGTGTTCGCGCATTTCAATCCACTCAAATCCCTACCTTTAATATACTAATAATATTCTTTTTCTCTCTTGCAGGTAAGCGCCCTGAGATGGTTGTGTGGGAGAGAGTGGTAAAGTAATTAAGAAGGTGATTAGACCTGTAATTAAGGAAATAATCAGGTAAATTGCATGTTAAGTGGAGCCGGTACTCTAGGTCGACTTGGAGATGATTATATATACTTTTTTTATTTAATTTTTCCTTCCACTTCATCTTTAAAAAAAAAAAAAAAAAAAAAAGATACTCGACTTCTAGGTTCACGAATTAGAATCAGGGTTAAAATTTCCAGGTTCTAGGCTCAACTGGTCGATTGTAGGTTCACTTAGTCGACTCATATTTACACCTTTTCGACTGTAGGATCAGGTGTCGGGCTCAACATTAAACTCGGTATTTGAGTGTCGTATTCTAGGCTCATTTTTTTCGACTCTTTAATCCATGAGGTTCAATTTGAGGCTAATGTAGTTGACGAAAGTGCAGTATTTACTTTTCTTTATTCATTTATTTATTTTTGGGAAGGTTCAGATTCAGAGCCACACCCAGATATTCGACACTGGGTTCGAGTAGCAGGTTCTAAAAGTTCAATATTCGACTCGACCTAGTCTGATTAATTATCAGCCTCCATGGTCACTATTCGACTTTGGGCTCAGGTATTCGACTTTGGGTTCAGATATTCGACTTTGGGCTCAGATATTCGACTTTGGGCGCAGATATTCGGCTTTGGGCTCAGATATTCGACTTTGGGTTCAAATATTCGACTTTGGGCTCAGTTATTCGACTTTGGGTCAGATACTTGACTTAGGGTTTAAATATTCGACCCTTAATACAGTTAGCTAAATATTTCCACTCAATATTCAGTCTTGTAATGCATGTTGATATTTGAGGGGTATGGGGTGCGTCTCTCTCTCTCTCTCTCTCTCTTTACAAGCAACAGTAATCACCCCCCCCCAACCTTTATAACCTCCCCCTTCACTTCCCCCTACCTTCCTTTCCCATCCCAGTCCCTCCCCCATCCTCTCTTCCCATTTTCTTCCCCCTGCTCCTTATGTCTTCTTTTCCTCTTACTCTCTTTCTCACGTCCACCTCCTCCTCGCTCTCTCTCTCTCCCGTAAAGTTAGCTCACTCCTACGTTTTACCTTGTGCCTCCCTTGGTATCCGTTTCACATATATTGACGTTCTCCCTCCTACTCACGCTGTTTCTCTTTTACTTTTATTTTTCTTGTCTCTCTCTCTCTCTCTCTCTCTCTCTCTCTCTCTCTCTCTCTCTCTCTCTCTCTCTCAGTACATTTACCCTCCTACTCTTACTGATCCTCATGTTTATTTTTTTTCCTCTTCTCCTCGTATGTCCCTTCATTCTTATCCTTTTATTTTTCCTCTTTCCACTTACCTCTTTCCTCTTCTCCCGTTACTCCTCTTTTTTTGTCGTTTCTCTTCTTCCTCCTCCTTCGTCCTCTTCCTCTTCTTTAAACTCGTGTTTTTGCTCAGTATCTTTTTTTTTCTTTCATATCCTAACTTTTCTTTTATTCTCTTCTCTCTTCTGTACTCTTCTCTTCTCCTCTCCTCTTCCTTTCTCCTTTCACCTTTCCATCTATCATTTTCCCCCTCGTTGCCCTGCCATTCTCTCCCCTCCCTTTCTCGCTTTCGTTTATTTCCCTTTCTTCTCTGATTTTTCCTCTTCCTTTCTTTTTTTCGGTTTCTCCTCCCTCCCATTATCTCCCCTCCCATTATCTCCCCTCAGCTCTCTCCTCCACATCCCTGCTGTCTCATCCCCTCCCTAACCCTTCCCTCTCCTCCCCTCCCCTCACCTCCCCTTCCCCCCCGCCCATCCCCACTCCTCTCACCTCACTCGTTTTCTCTCGTCTTCTTCCTCCCCCCCCCCCACGCAAATCTCAGTATTGCCTCTCCTTACCTCCCCTCCCTTATATCTTCCCTCCGATCCCGTTTCTTACTCCCTCCCCTCGTTCAGACCCCTCTTCCCACCTCTCTCCTCCCCCTACCCCACCCATTCCACCCTTCCCCGGCTTTTAGTTCTTTTTCCTCCTACTCTTTCTCCTTTCCTTCTTTTCTTGTTATCTTCCATCTTCTTTCCCTTTCTTTCCTCTTAGCTCCTCCTTCATTCTCCTCCCTTCTCTTCCTTATTCCCCTTTCTCTTCCTGTTAAGCAACCCCTTCCTATTTCCTCTTCTAGCATCCCTCTCCCCCCCTCATAATCTTCCCCCCCCCCTTTTCCTTCCCCTTTCCTCTTTCATTCTTTTTCTCTCTTTCCCCGTCCCCTCTCCTGTCTCTTCCTCTCCCAGATTTTTTTTTCCTTCTGCTTCTCTGCCTTATTCTCTTTCTCACCTCCCCCTTGCATTCTACTTCTCCCCGTCACCCCTTTCCTCTCCTTCCTTCCCATCCAGTCTCTCTCTCTCTCTCTCTCTCTCTCTCTCTCTCTCTCTCTCTCTCTCTCTCTCTCTCTCTCTCTCTCTCTCTCTCTCTCTCCCCCCTCATCACCCGCCCCTCACCGTTTAGCTCAAAAGACCCACATGCAGCGATTCCCCTCAGTCTCCCCTCTTCATTTACCCCCACAGGTCTTTAGTGGAGGGGGGTGAGGGGGGGAGTGGGGTGAGGGAGGGGAGAGGGGTGATGAGGGAGAGGAGAGGGAGGTTAGAGAGTGGAAAGGAAGGGATGAATAAGAGGGGAAACGGGAAGGAGAGACTAAGAGAGGGGAAGATTGGAATGAGGGAGGAAAAAGAGTTTTGGAGAGGTGAGAGGGGAAAGAAAGAAGGGAGGAGGCAAGAGGAAGAGTAAAGGGAGGTGTAAGAGGGAGAGGATAGGTAAGAAAGGGAAAATGAAGGGGAGGGAAGGGAAGAGGAGCTGTAAGAGGGGAGAAGGGTTATAAGGGGGACAGCGAAATTGAAGAGACGAGTAATAGGAGAGAGAAGGGAAGGAGGGAGTGAGGGAGGGAAAAGAGAGGAAAGTAACCTGGAGAAGAGAAGGTGGGGATGAGGGAGGGGAAAGCGGATTAAAGAGGGAGGGGAGAGGAGAGAGTGGGGGAGGGGGAGTAAGAGTAGAGAGGAGTACAAATAAATACACGAAGGACGGAATAATTTGTCACTTAGTTCAATGGGATGTCCACGGAAGAAAAAAAGGGTGGGAAATAAAAAACAAACGAGAAGCCATCAACAGAGTATCCAGTTTAACAGTCAGCACATCCACTCACTCGGATTTCAGAAACGAGGCTCCATCCCAGACACGGTACCATCCACACATCTGCTTAGTGCCTTTCCTTCCACTGCTAAGTAATCTCCTGGAATCCCATGGCGTGATGTATTTCTTGCTGTGATTTAGCTGACTCCTCCAGATTAGCTTGTTAAATTCAGAGACACCGTTTGCAGTGACGCAGTAAAAAAAAAAAAAATGCTCTCCTCACCGATTCATTTCGCTCCTTTAGCTCAATAAAATCTTCCAAAATAGTACTGTTTACTGAAAAAAAGGAAATAAAGACAGAATGTATTATTATGGTTTTTGATAGGAGAAGGGATGGAATTCGCACATGGTGATATAAATTAGAAATAAATAGTTTCAGGCGTAGTTGATATTATAGTTCAGAAAGAGAGAGAGAGAGAGAGAGAGACCCAGTGAGAAAAAGGAAACCCCGAGGAAAGAGACTTGGGGTTCAATATCCGTCTACTGTGGGGTGAACTGCACACACACACACACACACACACACACACACACACACACACACACACACACACACACACACACACACACACACACACACACACACACATGCACGCGCGCACCTCTCTCTCTTTCTCTCTCATCAGGAGGTATCATTCACTTCAACCCATTTGCCTCCCAGGATTGGTGATGTCGGGGGGAGAGGGTTGGGGAGGGGAAGAGAAGAGAAGAGTGGGGAGAGGAGAGAGGGAGCGTGGGAGAGAGAGGTAATCAGAGGGAGAAGAGAGGTCGGAAGAGGTGTAAGAAATGGGATGGAGAGAGAGAGAGAGAGAGAGAGAAGCATACTCTGAGAAGGGAAGGAGAAAACTGAGATAGATGGAGATGGAGGAAGGAAGATACGAGGGGTGTGATGGAGACTGGGAGGGAAGGAAGGACAAGGAGAAAGCAGGGAATGAGAGAGTAATATTAAGTGTGAGGTGAAGTTTGGTAAATAATAAAAAATAAATAAATAAAGAGATTCGCCTATTCACTCACAGACGTTTCTCACACAATGTATAAAATCTTGTGGCGTTAACCAAAATTAAAATAATTAATAATTGTTTTAAAGTAATTAGTTAATGATAAATAGACCTAACACCCTTATTAACAACCCCCATTAATCTCTTCATTCCAGTGGCGTACTCAGTTTTGTTGTTAATTGTACCAGAAGATTTTAGTCAGCCTCTGATAGCCACGTAGTTGTATGTATTTCCTTCACCGCCAAAAGTCTCCTCTGAGCTGAGTAAAAGTCCCTGCAAGTAAAAACGAAATATTCATCATCGGGCTGAAGAGGTTGAGCTGTCTGTAGTTTCCAGGTACTGCAATTAGGTGTCAGGTGAGGGAGCAGGTGTATACTGTAGGTTGGGATTGTTGCTACACCTGGACAGGCAGCTAATTAGTCACCCTGTCACCTGTTGGCTTCCTCAGCTGGTCATTTGGATGAGTTGAAGGGAGAGAGACTGTGTGTGTGTGTGTGTGTGTGTGTGTGTGTGTGTGTGTGTGTGTGTGTGTGTGCGTGCGTGCGTGCGTGCGTGCATGCATAAGCGGGTGCGCGCTGCTGTGTGTGCGTGCGTGCGTGCTTGCAGGCATAAATTAGAATGTCCTTTGGCTGATGCCAAGCAGCCTTCTCACACAACAGCAGATGGTGCAGGCATCCTGACATGTTTATGAGTTTCAAGTATTCCTCCTACCACCAAACGATTTTATTCATTTAAAGGCAGATTTTCAGGTGATATATATATATATATAGATAGATAGATATATATATATATATAGATAGATAGATAGATAGATAGATAGATAATCTCATCTCATCAGCCGTTTGAGTATCCACTGCAGGACCGGCCTATCCATACCGAAGTGGGGACGATACAGCCAATGTATCTCTACCAAGTGGCTTAGGCTGTCTAGTAGAGATTGTATGTAGGGTGAGAAGTGCTTGTAAGTGTAATTGTCGTGTTGGAGTGGCTTTGGATGTGTGTGTAGTCTGTGAACCAAGTGTAATCGGCCCGTACAAGCCGACTGGGTGCAAGCACACACAGTGTGTGTGTTTGTGTGTATGTGTAGGTAGATAGAAAGATACATAGGTAGATAAATACATCCTTACCTATACGAGTATAGAGATCCCTTGGAATTCGAAATATCTCCCTTAAGTTGAATCAAGGGTTGTAGATACAAAGAACCAAATAGAAAAGACTCATCATAGTGAAGGGAGTTAAGGCATTCTGTATTCAGACTAATATCAGGAGAGTTTTTTCACATGAAAATTCCGTGGCATCAGGGTTAAATGTGGGTAGGGTAAGTGAGTGAGACCATTATTATTATTATCTGGCGATTTTATGCATGTGAGAAAAATCGTTCCGGTAATAGTAGGTGTAATAGTTGTAGCTCTAGGTTCATCTAAAATGTGAACCCGGTGGACTACAGGCTTATATTGCCCATGTGGATAGGGAAATAGTTGAGAGACGTTTGTATAACATGGCAATTAGCTGCCCAACTATATCGGTGCCACCACGTGAAGGCGTCCCCCTCCTGCACCCAGTCATAGCAGTCAATGGATTAAATGCAAGTAAAATCATAAGACTGCAATCAGTGTCCCCAAATCCTCTTTTTTTTTTTTTTTTTTTTTTTTTTTTTTTTTTTTTTTTTTACAATATTGGTTCATAGCACGCGATTTTCTTCAACTGAGAAAAATTCTAATGGTCAGAGGGTTAAGTCTAAGTAATATACTGTATATTGTTAATAAGGTTGTAAGTTAATTAGGATTACTGTAGGATTGTAAGATTGATATTGATTGGACGAGCGTGTGTAGATTATTATTAAGAGTGTAAGACAAGGTTTGTTAGATTGTGAGTAGTTGGTAAGAATGTGAATAAGCATACAAGACTGAATAGGACTTAAATTAAATAGATTGTAAGATTGTGAGCAAGATAATAAGCTTGTGAGTAAGGTTGTAAGACTATGAGAGGAAGATAGAGAATAAGATTGTATGATCAAGACAAAAATTGGGTACATTGTAAGTAAAATTGGAAGATTGTGAGCAAGACTGTATGATTGTTAGTAGCTTTGTAAGATTCTAAGATATTGTTGTAGGTAAGACTGTAAGATTGTAAGTGGTGTTGTGAGGTTGTGAGGATAATTACAAGATTGTGAGTAAAGCTGTACGTAAGAGTCCTGCCCCAAACTCACCAATTCTGGGTTGCGAGTGTGTGCATAGTGGTGTTGAGTGAGGCTGCTCTATTGATTGTGTGTGTGTGTGTGTGTGTGTGTGTGTGTGTGTGTGTGTCTCTCTCTCTCTCTCTCTCTCATTAATTTATTCTTCACTGGATTAACAATTATGTAGTATTGCTTATGTATTTTATTTCCAGGATAAACATGGGTATTGACTACTGCCGTGATGTTATGTTTGTCAGGATTAACAAGAGTATTGAGTTTTGTGCCATTACTTTTCCCAGGATAAACGAGACCGTGTTACTGTTTGTGTGTTTTGTTTTCTAGGATAGCGTAGGATAACGGTCTATTTTTCTGGTTTATTTTTCTCTTCCTAGGACGACGTAAGGTATAAACGTTTTTTTTTTTTTCCCCCTAGGATGAGGTGGGGTTATGGATTTTTTTTTTTTTTACCAAGATGAGATAAGTGTGTGTGTGTGTGTGTGTGTGTGTGTGTGTGTGTGTTTTGTTTCCTAGGACGATGTAGGGCATGGGTGGTTGGGTTCCTTTTGGCGTTTTCTTTTCCCAGGACGGCGCAGTGCTTGGATGTTTGGGATTTATTTTGGCATCTTCTCTCTACAGGGCGAACACAAGAGGTAGTGTGTGTGTGTGTGTGTGTGTGTGTGTGTGTGTGTGTGTGTGTATCCAGATTGTATAGTTTTATTCTTTTATCAGTGTGCCTTTCAGTTAATCTATCTATCTATCTGTTCGTTAATCTGTATATCTATTTCTTGGTGTATGTGTATGCGTTGCCTCGTAAAGGGTCGTGAGTCCTTTGTTGCTCCTGTGCCTGAGTGTAAATATAAAGTAATATACGTTTGGCCAGAACACGGGCTGCCCTGCCTTGATATATGGCTACACTGAATATTACCAGGAGAAAGCATGCCCCCCTCCTCCTCCCTCCTCCTATTCTCTTCTCTTTCCCTCCCGTGCCTTCCTCCCCTATTACTTTCCCCTCTCCCCCTCCCGTCCTCTTACTTTC
Source organism: Coenobita brevimanus (assembly GCF_032717465.1). Taxonomy (NCBI): domain Eukaryota; kingdom Metazoa; phylum Arthropoda; class Malacostraca; order Decapoda; family Coenobitidae; genus Coenobita; species Coenobita brevimanus. The sequence continues at coordinate 41,326,465 of NC_137024.1, read as the reverse complement.
CCTTCTCCTCTCATCCTATTACTTTCCTCTCTCCCCCTCCCCTCCTTTTATTTCCCCTTTCCCCCTCCACCACCCCCTCCCATTCTCACCTCTTTCGCTCTCTTCGCCCCCTCCCCACCTCTTACCTTCCCCTCTCCCCCTCCCCTCTTCATACTTTCCCCTCGCTTTCCCGTCCTTCGCCAGTCCATCCCCTACCTTTCCATCCCCTCATCTTTCAATTTTTCACGTTCCTTTCCTTCCCCTTCCCCTCTTCTACCTTCCTTTTACCTTCCTTTCTCTCTCCCTCTCCTCTGCTAGCTTTCCCCTTCTTCTTTCCGCTTCACTACCATGTCCTTACGCATATATTCCCTTCACTACGAGAGTTTGTCCTTAGATGATGAAATTATGTGATTCTAGAAAGAGTGAAAAGAATGACGTCATTGTACTTATGTGGTTAGATTAGCTTTCATTATTATTATTATTATTATTATTATTGTTATTATTATTATTGTTATTATTATTAGCAGTTTTCATGAGGGGTGCTAACTAGGGTTGGTGGGAGGGAGAAGTGGTGATGAGTTGGGGTAGAGATGTTTTCACTAGGGAAGGTGGGTTGGAGTGGTGGGAGGAAGTGGTGGTGATGATGGAAAGGTGGGTTGGGGTAGTGAGAGGGAGTGGTGGTGGGTTGGCGTGGTGGGAGCGAGTGGTGGTGATGGGAAGATGGGTTGGAGTGGTGGGTGGGAGGGAGTGGTGGTAATGGAAGGTGGGTTGGAATGATTAGGAGTGGTGGTGATGGGGAGGTGGGTTGGAGTGGTGGGTGGGAGGGAGTGGTGATGGGAAGATGGGTTGGAATGATGTGAAGGAGTGGTGGTGATGGGAAGCTGGGTTGGTGTTGTGGGAGGGAGGGAGCGGTAGTGATGAGTTGTGATAGACGCGTTTTTGTCTCAGCCTCCCTTGATGTCCTCTAGGTTTGTGTGTCTGGCAGGAGAAAAACTGATAAATATTCCTTTGATCTGTCGGCTTTGTAATATAGCCTAACTTACCGCCATGTACTGCAGCTTAGCCATACCTAACATTTTCTGACCAGGTCGATTCAAACCACACCAAAACTAACCGGCCAGATCTGAACTTTACCTAGCTACTCAAATCTAGCCACTCCTTCATAGCAAGACTATATCAGCCATGCCTACCCTTCCCTACGCTACCCTACCCTACCCTGCCCTACCCTACCATGTCTTCCCAAACTAAGGCAGTCCAACCCAACCGAACAACTGCACTGCTGATATTATTTCGTCCTGCCTCGTTGTTTTTCCGACTAACCCGAAACCCAACCTCACTACTCGTCTGACCAACCCTACGTAACCCCAGTTTCAGTCCAACCCAGCCAAATATATCCCCATCCCCAACCCCAACCCAACCTTAAGCACACTCAACCCAGGGCAGGATCGGTGTGAATGTCCGTGTCAGATTTATGGGTTGTCAAGCGTGAGGATGTGGGGCTCGGGCGTCAGTCGGATGGTGTTGGTAATATTCCTCTCAGGAGAGGGTTTGCTTTGTCTTCTTTCGTGCCTTTATTCCTGCTTTCCTTCGGTCCTTACTTTCTTTATTCGTTTGCTCCTTCCAGTCTTCCTTCCATCTCTTGGTCTTTCCTGCTTCCCATCTTCCTTCCATCTTCCCTTCTCGCTTTCCGTTGTCCCTTCCTTCCGTCCATCCATGCTCTAATTCTTCACTCGTTCCATCTTGCATTCTTGCTTGCTTGGTTACTTCTTCCTTCCTTCCTTCTTTCTTCCTTCCTTCCTTCCTTCTTCCTTCCTTCCTTCCTTCCTTCCTTCCTTCCTTCCTTCCTTTCCTTTCCATTCCTTTTCACTCCTTCCTTCCTTCTCTCTTTCGTTCCTCCTTGATTTCCACACTCCTTCCTTATTTGCTTCCTTTCTTCTTTCCTTCACCAATATTACTGGTCGTTTTTCATTTCTCTGTTACTTAATCATTGTTTATTCACTTTCCCCCTCTCCTTCCCTTCTTTTATTCTCCTCTCGTCCTTCTTTTCATCATTTCAAAAACGTTCTTCCATTCTTTCACCAATCTTTCCTTTTACAACCCCTCTTTCCGTTTATTGCCCTTCGTACTGTTTATTTTCCTCTTCTTACAAGCTCTTCATCCTTCTTGTCTTCTTTCATTCATTATACACTTTCCTTCCCTCTTTTCTTCCATTATTCACTCTTTCCCCTGCCTCCATTTCATTTTTTTTTTTTAACCACTTCCTGCATTTAGGCCGGGCGAGTGTGTGTGTGTGTGTGTGTGTGTGTGTGTGTGTGTGTGTGTGTGTGTGTGTGTGTGTGTGTGTGTGTGTGACAACAGCAAGGCGGCGCGGTGGCCCACTGACACGCATTCACCTCCATCCCCCTCCCATCACCCCTCGCACCACCATCACCCCTCCTCGACTGTGCCCCTCCCCCTTTCCTCCCCAGTCAGTCTCCCCTCCTCTTTGCATTCATTTTCAAACCTTCTTCCGTCTCCAGGCATACCCTATCCCCCCTTCCTCATTCCATCCCCTCTCCTCACTCCTTCCCCCCTTCCTCACTCCTTCCCCCTTCCTCACTCCTTCCCCCTTCCTCACTCCTTCCCCCTTCCTCACTCCCCCTTTTCCTACTCCTTCCCCTCTTCCTCACTCCTTCCCCTTTTCCTCACTCCTTCGCACTTTCCACTTCGTCCATCCCTCCATCTCTTCATTCATTCATTCGTTCATTCATAAATCAGTATTTACGTATATATTTATACTCATGTATTTATTATATCTGCCACCATATATTAAACCCCTTGGGGTAAACTTACCCATTCTCAACGGAGGGTGTACTGAAGGAAAGTTAATTTTTTTTTTTTTTTACTGTTGGAGAAGAGTACAATAATCTGACAACAGGAATGAGAGAAAGAGAGAGAGAGAGAGAGAGAGAGAGAGAGAGAGAGAGAGAGCCCAGCTGAAGGAGACTAACTCTTTACTCCTAGGGACCCCCCTCTCACCTGCTTTGAAGAACATGTCTGTCAAATTCTGTAACATTGATATTATACATAAAACGTCACTGAACACTTTAGATATAGTGACGGTGACTTGCTATTCCTGCTGCAGCCCACACTTTTTTTCAGCAAGGAAGTGACGTCATAATTATTGTGTAAGTAATATGGTGTGACGTATGCACGACGGGGATGTTGTAAGTGGAATAATAATCGTTCGGTGTTTGCGAGAATAAGAAGAATGACACAGTCCCTGTGAAAGGGTTAAGTATTTTATTAATCTTACGTTAAGTGCCATTAATATTTATCAGTCTTAGTGGAATGCCTTAAGAATTTATTCTAGACAACTGCGGATGGATTTAGTCAGCTGGGGAAAGAGCCTTTCCCCCAAATACCCCCACCACATCACCCTCACACCAGCTTCCCCACAAGGCTCAAACTTTTGCCTCGATTAAAACTTTTCTCTATTAACCGTCTGAGTGCTATTTCCTCACTTAGGGATATTGCTATGGGTAAAGGAAGACTATTTTACCCAACTGAGGTTTAGCCACACTTTGGCTAAAATTATTTTCTTTTACCATCTCCATTTAGGTGATGTACTGTGTATATATATATATATATATATATATATATATATATATATATATATATATATATATATATATATATATATATAAAACACACACACACACACACACAATATATTTATATTTATGGATAGATAGATAGAGATACATATATATAGATAGATAGATTGATAGATAGATAGATAATAAATATAGATGGATTAATAATGTATACGTATATATAATATATATATAATGTATCCATCCATCCATCCATCATCCAGCCCTACATTGCCCCATAAGGAGCGTAGGAGCCCGGGGCTAGGCAGTTGGTCCCGACATCTAAGATGAGAGTGACCAGCCTCACTCATCCCTGAGTGGCACCACATGAGCAATCAACCCCAACCACCCCCCGGATATAAACCTTCACCGGCTCAATCCGATTGGAGCACAACAATCACCCACTAAACCACAAGGTGCCAAAATTTGGTTATATGGTTACCACCCAGCTTAGTAAATGGTTTCCTGGTGCACAGGAAACCATTTGACTTGTCACTCAGTGTAGAGTCACCCACAGGCTGAAGGAAGTGGAAAGAATGAAGGAAAGAAAGACAGAAGAGGGAGTGTAAAGTCACCTGTAGGCAGAAGGACTATACATATATATATATATATATATATATATATATATATATATATATATATATATATATATATATATAATATACCGGTATGCACATATACATGAGAGAGAGAGAGAGAGAGAGAGAGAGAGAGAGAGAGAATTCTGGTACTCTCCCTTCCCTCCCTGACGTGTGATTTCCTTCCACTCCTTATCTAAATATTTCTCCCCTCTTTATCCCCTACTTATATCATGATTCTTTTTCATTTCTCTTATCTCGTTTCCTTTCCCCGTCCTACCCAACCCCTTCCTTTCTCCATAATCTTTCCTATCTTTACCAGGCGCTAGGCACAGTTTTAAACATTTTTTTTCCTCCTGCATTCTCATCTTCCTTTGTTCCCTTGCCTTCCCAAAATTCTCTCCCTCTTCTGATATTCTTCCTCCTCTTTTTTTTTTCTCCCCTCCACACTGGATTAAGTATTTCTCTCTCCTTTATCATTGTCATATTTCCAGTTTCTCTCGGCCCTTATCTTCAGCCTTCCCCTAATAATTATTCCTACTCTCTCCATTCCTTCCACCTTTTTTTTTTTTTTTCTTAAGTACTTCACATTTTCTTCCTTATATTCTTCGATGTCTCCACTTCTTCATTCTCACCTTTAGTTTCCTCCCCCTCCCTTCCCCCTCCCTTTGTATTTCCCTCCTCTCCTCCCCAGTCTGTCCTCTTTGTCTTCCTCATGTTATTCATTTTTCATTCGCCTCCTCCTTTCTCATCTTCAGTTTCCTCTCCTTACCTTCCTGTCTCATTTTCATTTAATCCCCCTCTCCCTTAGGCCATTTATTTCGGCGACTTTTTTTTTTTTTTTTCAGCTCAGTGAAATCCAAGTTCTAGTATACAGAGGCTTCAAAATTCGTCTTAGATATCACTAGTACCTCTTCCTCTGCTGTTGCTACTTTGGAATTATCTGTTGGCTCACACTAGACGATTTAATTCAGTATATAAGAAGAATTCAGAGAGTGACTTATCATGTCATTTGGTCTTTCCCACATCCTCTCTTTCTCAGTCGTCTTCTTTCTTAAGTTCCATCCCATCTCTTTTTAAAAAATCTTACGCTCCTCTTGGTAGAAAAAAAAAATCCTGCGCTCCTCTTGGTTTAAAAAAATCCTGCGCTCCTCTTGGTTTAAAAAAATCCTGCGCTCCTCTTGGTTTTATAAAATCCTGCGCTCCTCTTGGTTTTATAAAATCCTGCGCTCCTCTTGGTTTTAAAAAATCCTACGCTCCTCTTGGTTTTAAAAAATCCTGCGCTCCTCTTGGTAAAAAAATCCTACTTTCCTCTTGGTTGTAAAAAAAATACTACGCTCCTCTTGGTTTAAAAAAATCCTACGCTCCTCTTGGTAAAAAAAAAAAATCCTACGCTTCCCTTGGTTCCGCCCTCCATCCTCCACCCCAAGCCCATCTTCAAATTTCCTTTCCTCATCTTCCCTCTCCCCTCGTGCCCCCTCCTCCCCCCAGCTTCATTTCCCATCCTCATCTTCATTTCTTGAGCTTTTTTCCCTCACTCATCGGGACACCTGGTGGTCTAGTGGTTAGCATGCACCAGATGGAGTGACTACCCTGTATAGATTCGATCCCCAAGAGGTTTTTCGATCATATAATGCCACCAAGAGGGATACGATGGTCATCTACCCCTAAATCTAGCCTCGGGACCTTAGGCATCGAAAGGAGGAATGTGTTTCTTTACGTCCTTGCCTGACTGACTCATCCCCTTTACTTTTACCCCTTCCGCCTTCTTCATTAACGCTACATTTTCTTTCCTTCCTCCTCTCTCTCTCTCTCTCTCTCTCTCTCTCTCTCTTACACTTATAATAATTCTCCTCCTTCCTCAGATCCTTGATCTTGGTTCCGCCCTTCTCCCTCCCCAGCGTCCCCTCCTCCCCCACCATTTCCTGTCGTCACCTACCCTCTACGTCCTACCGTACTCGCATTTCCTCTCCATTCCCTCATCAGGACCTCCATGTCACCAGTTTCCCCTTCCCCAGTTCCTCTGTCTGGTTCCATCCCATGTCACATTTCCTTCGACCCATTTCCCATTCCTAGTCGCCATTTTCTCTTGTATCCTTCTCACTTCCCCTCCTTCCTAAAATCGTATCGCAAACTGGCCTCACCTCCATATCCATTCTGTTTCTCATCCGTGTCATGTTTCCTCGATCCATCTTCAGCTTTCCATCACTTTCTGGATCGATCGTCTACCCTCCCTTCCTTATCCATCTCCATTTTCTCTTAATCCCTAATACCTCGCCCTTTCTCCTCCTCTCCCTGCCTTCTTGGATCTACCTTCCAGCCCTCCCTCCCCCGTCTCCTCCTCAGCTCCCTTTTGGTGACCTGTGAGGAAAGGTGACCTAGCATCGTGTGTGACAGCGGTGGACGGCGGAACTGTTGCTTCCGGTCACTCCCCGAGGCTTTGATTGATCACTTTCCCACGCTGACCGTCTCTGTTCACATGCTCACCTACTTTCTCCCACGCTGTCCTATATTCCGCCACAGTGCTGTATTTTCACTTGTTTACCACGTTTACCTATTTTAGCCCACTTTCCCCCTCCCGCTGGAGACTATTTCCTAAGTTACTTTCCCATTCACCCTCCCCCTTTTTCAGACGCTTTCCCGCCTCTTCCCCGCCCTCTCCAGCCTTTTCCCCACGCTCCTGTTCCCACGCTCGCTGTCTTTTCCCACGCTCACCCTGTCGTTATCCACGCTCACCGTTTCTTTTCCACGCTCACTCTTTCACATGCTCACTTTTTCTATGCCCACGCTCACCCTTCTCATTCTTACAGGCACCCTCTTTCTTCCACTTTCATACTCATTTTTCCACGCTCCCCCCATTTTTTTTCACTACCGATATTTTTTTTTTTTTTTTTTTTTTTTTTTTTTTTTTTACCGAGCTTACATTTACCGTAAACCCTTGTCTTTTAACACTGCTACTTTCCCTCGCTGAGCTGTCTTTTGTCGCGCTATTTTCTCCCCGTTATTTATTATTATTATTATTATTTTTTTTTTTCATGTGCTATTTTTGCTTATGTATTATTTTCCCACGCTGTTTTGCCCACGCTATCGTATGTTTCTCCTGGAGCTATTTTTTTTTCCACAACCTGTTGCTGTCTTTCTCCATGCTGTGCTTTTTTTTTTTTTTCCACACTGCGACCCCTCCCCCTCATTTTTTTTTTTACCATAGTGCTGTTTTTACCCACTTCTCATTTCTCCAGAACAGCTATTTTTCGAACCAATTTCTGTTTTTCCTTGTTCTATTTCGTCTTTTTTTTCTTCCCACTTTGCTGATTTTCCCCACACTGCTATTTTTCCCCACACCTATTTTCCCCCACACTGCTATTATTCCCCCACACTTTGCTACTTTTTCCCCACACTTATTCTTTTCCCAAACTAATTTCTTTTCCCCACCTTTTTTTTTTTTTACCACCCTACTATTTTTTTCACCACTGCTATTTTTCCCATACTTTGCCATCCCCCCCCCCCCAGCCTTTGCAGTTTCATCTCATATTGTGCTGTTTTTTCCCCACATTGTGCTTTTTTTTTTTTTTTATGCTGTGGTACTTTATGACATTTATTCCCACGCGGTGCTATTATTTTCCCACGCGGTGCTGTTATTTTCCCACGCGGTGCTATTATTTTCCCACGCGGTGCTATTATTTTCCCACGCGGTGCTGTTATTTTCCCACGGGGTGCTGTTATTTTCCCACGCCGTGCTATTACAGTATTTCTATTTTGTTGTTTATTATGTATTCCCCTGCATCGCTAAATATTTTCCACCCACCAATATTTTTCCTATAGCTGTCTTTTCTAACACTTGGTTACTAATTTCCTGTGCAGTGCTTTTTTTCGGTATTTTTCATGTATACTTTTGTTTTTCCATAGCTTTAAAAATCGTCTCTTTTTCCCCATAATACTGTACTGAAGTAAATGCGTAGAAAATAAAAGTCAACCATTTTTTTTTTTTTTTTTAACCCTCTGGCTGCTAGATTTTCAGCTCAGGAAAATCGTGTCATTAATCAGAAGAAAATACATAAGCGCGTCATTACCGACAAAAGCTTTAATTAGAGATTAATTGATCTGATCGGTCTTGTTCCTTAATATATATATATATATATATATATATATATATATATATATATATATAGAGAGAGAGAGAGAGAGAGAGAGAGAGAGAGAGAGAGAGAGAGAGAGATAAATAGATATATAGATATTCTGTATCATTATATACTCGTGTGTGTGTATATATATATATATATATATATATATATATATATATATATATATATATATATTCTGTACGCTCCGAAGGGGGTATTATGGGATTTTTTCAATAATTTCTTTGATCTGCATTGCCTTTTTTATTTATTTTTTTTTATTTTATTTTTTTTGCATATTCGTCTTTTATTCGTTTGATTTCCAGTGCTTTCTTCCTGTCTGTTATGGGGATGTGCTGTGTGTTTATTTTTTTCGGTCTTATTTAAGTATATTTTATTACTGCTTTATAATTAGCTTTTGTAATGGCTTTATTTATAGAACATTTCTACTGTTTCTTTAATCGAATTTCTTAACACACTTGTCAACAGTGATGTGTTGGAAATAGGATGATGATGATGATGATGATGATGATGAGGAGGAGGAGGAGGAGGATTAGATTGTTTTTACATTATTACTGTTGCTGCTCTCTCTCTCTCTCTCTCTCTCTCTCTCTCTCTCTCTCTCTCTCTCTCTCTCAGGTGCCTTTTTCGAGCTCTCTTAATTTCAAGCCTATTGTTCCTTTCCCCCCCGACCAGTTGTATAAATTTCCCAAACCTTTATACATGTATCTCCATTTTTTTTTTTTTTTAAGTTTTCATTCATTTTTTTTATTTAAGGTTTTTCAGAGTTTTTTGCTATAATTTTATATTATTAACTTTTACATGTGCCTTTTCTTTTACCCTTTTTAGAGTGATGAAATTCCCGATGATGATGATGATGATGATGATGATTATCATTGTTATTGTTATCATTATTAATATTCTTTTAACATTATTATTATTATTATTATTACTGTTATTATTATTATTATTATTTTAATCTTTTGATAAATCCCTCCCATGGCTGGATAAAGTCGTTTAAAGATGACAGAATAAGTCAGTATTGAATAATAGGTCATCGTAGTGAAGGGTATACGTAGGTGTTGTAGTGACCGTAATTTTTCGCCTACGTAAGAAATAAACAAATAATCAATCAGGTATGAAATAAACAACTAATCAGTCCATCCCCTCGTCCCAAACCACCTCTCTAATCCCAATCCCAGGCCCTAACGACCCCACAATTGTCCCAGCGTGATTGGCCTGCCACCTGAACGACCCAGCTCCCTGTCTCATGCACTGCCAATTTAATCCACGTCCACACAAATCCCTCTCTTAATCCTGTCAGTTTAATCCTCATCGAGAGAAACACCTCTTTATCCCACAATTTAATCCCCATCCACACATCCCACTCTCTTAACCCTAGCACTTTAATCCCCATCCAGACAAATCCCACTCTCTTAATCCCGCCTTGGATCTCTAAAAGCCAGTCATCATGTGTCGCTAATCGAGATATACGCAGGACTTTATTTTCGTTTTCTTTGTGTGTGTGTGTGTGTGTGTGTGTGTGTGTGTGTGTGTGTGTGTGTGTGTGTGTGTGTGTGTGTGTGTGAAGGAGGGGCTCAACTTCAGGGCTCGTAACCTGTGGGATGTAGACTGGATTTGTGGGTGTGAGGAGGATTAGTGGGTTTTTGTGGATTTATGTTGGGTAGAAGGTGGATTTTTTGCGTTTGATTTGGGTTTGTGGGTCTTTGTGGATGCAGTGGAGATGTGGATTTGAATTTGTGAGTGTGAGGTGGATTTGTGGGAGTGAGTTGGATTTGTGGAAGTGAGGTGAAGTGTTGGGTTTTTGTGAGTATAATGTGAGATGTGGAGTGGATTTGTGGATGTGAGGGTGGAGCTGTGAATGTGGGGTGGACTTGTTGGATTATTTTTGGTATATTGTATTATGTGGAATGCGGTTGTGGGTGTGAGGTCGTTTTGTGGGTGTGAACTGGATTTGTGGTTAGTGTGTACGGGTGAAGTGGGTTTGTGAGTGAGGTGGATTTATGGGTTAGTGTGGTGGTTGTTTTTATGGTGTGGGATTGTGGGATTCTGTGGGTGTTCTCGTGTGCTGCCACTGCCCCCCGTCTTCTATCCGTCCCGGCCTCCTATCCTCCACCCACCCCGTCCCTCCCGCCCGTGTCGGTGGCGTAGGGGTGGTATGCGTGTGTGTGTGTGTCTGTATGTATGTATGTGCGTGAGGGTATTAGTGATGGTGTGAAGGGTGGTGTGGGTGAGGTAAGGGAGAGGTGGTGGTGGTGTGGAGGGAGGGGACCACCTGAGATAGCATCTGGTATGAGTTAAGGTTGGGAATTAAGAGAGAAGAACTTCCACCTGGCAACTTGTCGGTGTGGTATTGATCAGTGTACACTGTCCTGCTGCTGCTGCTGCCTTCCCTACTGCTGCTGCTGCTGCTGTTACCTACTGCCTTCCTTTAATTCTCCTGCTACTGCTGTCGCTACCTACTGCCTTCAGTACTACTGCTTCTGCTGCGGTATTTGTTTGCCGCCACCTCTGCTGCTGCTGCCCCTGTTCTTATTTGCCGCCACATTTGCTGCCGCCCTCCATTCTGCAGCTAGTACTGTTGCCCTCCCTCCTCGTGCTGGTGCCAGTGCTTCTGCTGCTGTTAACTACTATGTTCCTTGTGTTGAAGGTGTTACTTACTGCTCTCCCTCCTGCTGATGGGGCTGCCGCTGTTAACTACTGGCAAACTAAGGTCCCTTCTGTTGCTGCACCCTGCTACAGCTCTGTCTTATGCTGCTGCTGCTGCTGCTGCTGTTGTTGCTGCTATTGCTGCTATGAGCAGCTTCTGCTGCTACTGCTGCTGCAGTTATTAGTTACTACCGCTGGCCGCTTTAGCCAATGCTGCGGTTGTTGTTAACTATAGCCTTTCGTGCTGTTATGACCTGCTACTGCTGCTGCTGTTGCTAGTCTTATCGATATAGCTTCTACTACTGTTACTATCTTGCTATTGCTGTCGTTACTTTCCTGCCGCTGGTGTTCATGTACTGCTGACTCTGGTATTACCACAGGGGTCTTCTTGCCAGTTATGTTCTCATATCCTCCAGCCTCCTCTATTGTCCCCTCCCCCCATCACCACACATTCTTATTACCATTAATATCATTCCACATTTCACCCCTACCATACCATCTTATTCACTAGCACTGATTCTCTCTCTCTCTCTCTCTCTCTCTCTCTCTCTCTCTCTCTCTCTCCCCCATTCATTATTCCCCCTTTCCATCCTTACCTCTTTCGTTGTTCCTCCTCAGCTGTTTCATCCACTGCTTCATTTACTTCTCCATCCTCTTTTTCCTCCTCATCGCCTCCACTCTCCTTACCTCATGTATAATTTCTGACCTCTTTTCTCCTCTCCCCCTTCACCTCCTCTTCTCCCCTCCTATCCTCCATTCCCATTCCATCTTTTCATTTCTCTTCTCTTCCCCTTCTTTAGCCACCGTCTTCTCTTCCTCTTTCTTGCCCTTCTTACTTCTTCCATATTTTTCCATTCCTTTTCACCCCTTCCTGTTTTCTTCCCACACATTTTCATTCACCCGTTCTCCTCTTTTGTTTTCTTCCTCCTGTCTTCATTTACCCCCTACCCTCTTCCTTTCCACTTGCTGTTTTTCTTTCCCCTTCACTTTCCACACCTCATCCATTATTCCCCCTTCTCCTCCCCCCGCCAGTTCCCTCCCACCCCCTCCACAATCACTCTACCCCTCTCCTTCACATATCCTCCAGTCTTTCTTTACCTCCTTCATCCACTGCTGTCTCCTCCTCCTCCTCGTCCTATGTCTTATCAGTGTCTTCCTACCCTCTCCTTCTCCTCTTCCTCCTATGTCTTCTCAATGTCTTCCAACCACCATCTCCTCCTCCTCCTCCTCTCCAGTGTCTCCTTTTCTCCCCCTTCCCTATCCCCATACCTCCCCACTCCCCTCCTCTAATTTCCTTCACTGTCTCGTATCTTCAACTTTCGACTCATCCCTCACGCCCCTCACCCCCGTCACCTCTTACACTCTCTCCTTCCTCCCCTTCTCCCTCTCTTCTCCTCCCTCCCCTCTCTCCTTCCCCCTCTCCCCTATCACCCCTCTCCTGCCCCCCTCTCCCCTGTCACCCCTTTCCTTCCAACCCCCACGATAATGCCCCTCCTTATCCAGTGTCGCTCTTCCTGCCTCCTCTATCAGATCTTTTCCCCAATGTCACTTTACCTTCCCCCCTCCCCTCTCTCCCCTCCCCCAATCTCCCCTCTCCAGTTTCCTTGCTTCCTTCCCCTCTCCCCACCCCTCCCCTCTTTCCAGTCCCGTCTCCCAGTCATCCTCTGTCCCCTTTCCTTCCCTCCCTGCTGTCCACCCCTTGCCCCTTTCCTTCATTCACTCAACTCCTCCTCTCTCCACCCTCTTCCAGTCCTCCACTCTCCGTCTTTCCCTCTCACTTCCCTATCCTCTTCCTCTTTCCCTCTGTCCTCCCTCTCCTCTCCTCTCCCTCTTCCCTCTCCTCTCCCTCTTTTCCCCTGCCTCATTTTCCTTTTCGCCTTCTTTCTGTCCTTTCCCATCCCCGTTTACCTTCCCTCCCTTTCGTCAACCTCCCTTCTCTCCAATCGCTCCCCCTCCTGTCCAATCTCCCAGGTCCACTTTCCCCCAGTCTCCCCCTCCTCTTCCCTCCAGTTTCCCCCCTCGTCTTCCCTCCAGCTTTCCCTTCATCTTCCCTTTCCCCATTCGTTGTTCTTACTCTCCCCTCCTCTCCGCCCTCCACCCTCCTCTCCCCTTCACCTCTTGTCTTCCTCTCCCCCCCTTCTCTCTTAACCACTTCTCCATATTCCATCCAGCCTCTCCCACCCCCTGGACCCCTTTCTTACTGTTCCCTTCCCTCCCTTCAACCTCCCCCTCTCTTCCCATTAATCCCCCCCTCCCCCCTCTCCTCCTCTTTCCTTCCAGCTTCCCTCTCACCTGCCTTTCTTCTCCCTTCCACGTCACCCCTCCCTCCTGCCCTCCCCTTCCCTCCAACCTCAACCCTCCCCTCCCCTCCCCTCCCCTCCCCTCCCTTTTCCTTCCAGCCCGCCCTTCAGTCCATCATCCCATCCTCCGTCTCCTCCAACCTCCCCACGCCTCTCCAATCCAACCTCCCTTTCTCCCCTCCCCTCCAACCTCCCTTTCTCCCCTCCCCTCCCTTCCTCTCCTGTCCTTCTCTCTCTTCCCTTCCTGTCCTTCTCTCCCTTCCCCTCCCGTATAATGCCCCGCCTCGTCTTACCTCACATTATGGTGGAGAAGAGGAGGGGGAGGGGGAGGGGGGTCTCATCCAGCCTTCCAAATGGTGTTCCAGAATCGTAAACTTCCCTCCCTCCCCAGCAATTCTCTCTCTCTCTCTCTCTCTCTCTCTCTCTCTCTCTCTCTCTCTCTCTCTCTCTGTACTTTAATGTGTCACTTTTCTGTCTGTCTGTCTGTGTGTCACATCTGTCTTTTCATAATTTCTCTCCCTGACTTTCCCTCCGACTCATTCTTTTCACTTTTCTTTCCCACTCTCTCTCTCCCTTTTTTCTTAACTCTCAACAGTGATCTTCTTCCACTAGATTTTTTTTTTTTATCATGCATAAATTACATCCATGACTGACGCCTCACTTCCAGACTCTCTCTCTCTCCTCTCCTTTACATCATACTGCACCTTTTCCCAATTTCACCCTATTTCCCTCCCCCCCTTTTTGTTTTCCTCCTTTCTCCCCCGACCTCCTCTCCCCCATGCTCCCCTCTCCCATTTTGCCAACCTCTCTCCCTTCTCTCCTCTGTCTCAGCCTCTCACCCTTTCTCCCCCCCTCCCTTTACTTATTTCTCCCTTTCTCTCAACTTTCCTGTTCTCCTCCCCCCTTTCCACCCCCCTTACACCAGCCTCCCTCCCCCTTCCACCCATCCATCCATCATTTTCCCTCTCCCCAACTTTCTCTTCTGTCTTTTTACCCTCTTTTCTTCTCCATCCCTTCCTCCTCCTTCCTTCTGCCTCACTTCCTCTCTCCTTTACTTCCTTTTCCTCCCACCTTCCCTCCATCACTCCCTCCGTCTTCCTCTCCATCCTTCTTCCTCCCTCGATACTCCTCTCCCTCCCCCCTCCATCCAGTGCAGCCTGTCATCTTTAACCAACAAGTGACCTGCAGTTCTGCCCTCACAACTTGCCCAGCCCTCCCTTACCCTCCTTCACCCCTCCCTCACCCTCCTTCATCCCTCCCCCACCCTCCTTCATCCCTCCCCCACCCTCCTTCACCCCTCCCCCACCCACCATCACCCCTCCCCCACCCACCATCACCCCTCCCCCACCCACCATCACCCCTCCCCCACCCTCCTTCACCCCTTCCCCACTCTCCTTCACCCCTCCCTCACCCTCCTTCACATCTCCCTCACCCCTTCCTAATCCCTCCCTCATCCCTCCCTCACCCCTTCCTCATCCCTCCCTCACCCTCCTTCACCCCTCCCCCACCCACCATCACCCCTCCCCCACCCACCATCACCCCTCCCCCACCCACCATCACCCCTCCCCCACCCTCCTTCACCCCTCCCTCACCCTCCTTCACCCCTCCCTCACCCTCCTTCACATCTCCCTCACCTCTTCCTCATCCCTCCCTCGCCCCTTCCTCGCCCCTTCCTCATCCCTCCCTCACCCCTTCCTCATCCCTCCCTCACCCCTTCCTTATCCCTCCCTCGCCCCTTCCTCATCCCTCCCTCGCCCCTTGCTCATCCCTCCCTCACTTCTCTCACTCCTCCCCACCCTCACCTCTCCTGTACCCCTCACAAATTGCCTCCCATCCTCACTCCTCACCCTTTCTTCACTCACTTCCCTGTCGCACCCCTCACCCTCAATTTCCCCTCCCTCATCCCCAGCGACCTAACCACCCCAACCCATGTCTCCTACCCTGCCACCCTCACCCTCACTCCCTCCCTCTCTCGCTCTCCCTCCTCTTTCCTCACCCATGCCTTCACCCTCCCTCACCCCCTTCTACTCCCCTTCACCCTCTCTTCTCTCTCCCTCACCCTTCATCACCCTTTCTCTCTCCCTCACCTTTCATCACCCTCTTCCTCTCTCCCTCACCTTTCATCACCCTCTTCCTCTCTCCCTCACCTTTCATCACCCTCTTCCTCTCTCCCTCACCTTTCATCACCCTCTTCCTCTCTCACATCCTCCAGTTGTCTATCCCTTTTACCCTCCCTTTCCCTTTCCCTCCACTCCCTCACCCTCACCCCTTATTGCACCAGTATAGATAGATGGTTGCAGTAGATAGATGTAGATAGATACATACATAGGTTAATAGATAGATAAGTATTTAGATAGACAGATAGAACGATTAGATAGTTGTATTTGAAATAGTGTAGGTAAACGTTGATCAGGTTAATTTAGGTTAGATTAGACTAAGATCACAGCATTTAAGATCAAGATTAAATTAGAAGCATCTTAGATATAGATAAGATGAAAAATAATACTTGACTGATAATGATACTGAAATGAAGTGTGCATGCGTATTCCTTTATTCATCATCCTTTTTGCTTCCCTCATTCCTTTATCCTTATTCTGTTGTAACTTCTTATTACTTCGCCTGTCTTCGTTCTCAGTGTTCCTCCTTCAATCCCTCCTTTGCCTCCTTCCGCCAGCGTTGCCGACACAAGGTTATTGAGAGTGAGGTGTTCCCGTGTTCTGAAATAATTCTTGTGCTCAGGTGCCACTTTGCAATCCCCCCTCCCCTCCCCAAGCTCTCAGTTTGTTTGAATATTTATCGTAATTTTGAAAAGATGTGAATTTCTCTCATTTTAGAGCGAATTAAAAAAATATGTAAATTCCTTTCTTTTCTTTCTCGCTGCAGGATGTCGTTATTGCTTTCTGTTCATCTTAGGAAACGTCTTATTATCTTAGGAAACGTTTTGTAATCTTAAGAAACGTTTTGTAATCTTATGAAACATTTTATCATCATACAAAACGTTATATTAGCTTAGGAAACTTTTTATAATCCTAGAAAACTTTTTATTATCTTAGAAAACGTTTTATGAACTTAGAAAACGTTTTAATAGCTTAGGAAACGTTTTATCACCACAGGAAACGTTTTATCATCTCAGGAAACGTTTTATATCCATAGACCTTCCCAGGACAAATTTCTTCATAACGAGCTGCAACATAACAGTTATGTTATTCAGGTAACGTGTCAATCAAAAGAGCTTCAACACGTGGCAGCCCAGGTACTCATAGGTGAATTAAATCGTCTGGTGCCACCTGAATACAATCGTCTGGCAGTACCTCGAATAAGAGAATTTAATTGTCGGTGACACTGGAAAGCTTGTCTGTTTTGTCATTTTTATTTCTGTCTAGTTTCCGTAGTCTCTCTCTCTCTCTCTCTCTCTCTCTCTCTCTCTCTCTCTCTCTCTCTCTCTCTCTCTCTCTCTCACCACTCAGCCGTTTTTTTCTTTCTCCTCGTCCACTGCGACAAAAACGACCCACCACTTACGGACGAAGGAGTCAGAGGGAAAACCTGTCGGAGTGAGGGGAGGAGGAGAGGGGGGGGGTAGAAGAGAGAGGAGGAGAGGAAGGGGTGGGAAGGGAAGGGGGAAGAGGTGGGAGGAATTCTGGGAAGAGAGTTGGGAGGGAGGGTGGAAAAGGATGGTTGGAAATGGGAAAATGGGCAAAAGGGAAACTGCGTTTGGGGTGGAGCGAGAGGGGAGGAAGGTGTAGCTAGATGTAAAAATATAGATAGATAGATGGGTAGAAGTTATTAAGGGACAGAATAAATCATTGAAATTATTGATATACATGTACCGTATATATATATATATATATATATATATATGTGTGTGTGTGTGTGTGTGTGTGTGTGTGTGTGTGTGTGTGTGTGTGTGTGTGTGTGTGTGTGTGTGTGTGTGTGTGTGTGTGTACGTATACATAGAGAGAGAGAGAGAGAGAGAGAGAGAGAGAGAGAGACTAGGCCTTCTCGTAGTGAAGGTGTATA
The DNA here is from genome assembly GCF_032717465.1 of Coenobita brevimanus. NCBI lineage: Eukaryota > Metazoa > Arthropoda > Malacostraca > Decapoda > Coenobitidae > Coenobita > Coenobita brevimanus. Next base: position 41,309,168 of record NC_137024.1, on the reverse strand, counting down.
AGGAAGCAATAATAAGCTTGTAAGGAAGGAAGGAAGGAGTTAAGTAGTGTTTAACGGGTTACGGAAGGAGTACAAGGGCGCTTAATTAAAGAAGGAAGAAAGTTTGAGAGAGAGAGGGAGAGAGCAACTTTCAAAAGGGGTAAGAATCTAATTAAGGAAGGCAAAAGCTCTCCGGAGATAATGGGAGGCGTTATCATTAAACAGGGTAGGAGATAAGGAGATAAGAGATAAAGAGTTAAGGAAATGGAGTTAGAGATAGTTAAGGTAATACTGTAAAAAGTTAAAAAATAAAGATGTGTTAGATAGATAAAGAGATAGATAGATAGATAAGCAGACAGAAAGATAGTTAAGGAGTGAGAGAGATATGGAGATAGCTAAGAAGATAGATAGATAAGTAAGGATTCGTAAGAAGAAATAGATAAGGAGATACTTAGATAGACAGTAAAGGAGAGAGATAAAGCATAATTGAAAGAAGGAAGTAAAGAATAGTGGAAATAAAGAACTGGAGATGAAAATTTAAGGAAATTAGAGATAAAACATAAGAGTCAATAGAAGATAAAGAGAAGGGAATAGGGTTAAGGAGCCAAAGATAAGGCGATAAGAGAGAGATAAAGTAAGAGAGATACCAGTAAAGTAGGCAAAGTGAAAATTAGGTAAATAAGTCAGCAGAAGAAATAAATAGTAAAAAAAAAAAAAAGCTGAGAGGATAAAGAGTAAAGAGCAAAAAAAGATGCGTATCATTAAAGAGCTAATTAAAGAGTTCAAGAGAGAGGGGGGAAAAGAGTAAAGGAAAAGAGCTGAGGGGATAAAGAGAGAGGGATTTTGATAAGAGGCGTATCATTAAAGAGTTCAAGAGATAGGGACTCTTTAGTGGGCCCAAGAGGGTTAAGATTAGCCAAGAATTAAGCCCTTTTACTCCGAGGTATTTTCACGAGATGGCTGAGATTGTATTAGATTGTGTCTGCCATTTTATTTATATCTTAAAGCATTTTCTGATTGAAGGAATTAAAATGTGCCTTCCTTTGCTTCTAAGATTGTATTATTATTATTATTATTATTATTGTTATTGTTTATTGCAACAACGATGATGATGATTGATGATGATGATGGATGTTATTATGGGTAGTTATTATTATTATTACTTATTATTTTTATTATTATTATTATTATTATTAATCGTCAGCGCATAGTCGTCGTCATTATTATTATCTTTTATCCTTGCTATAACCACCCTATCTTAAGCTCAAGAAGGGCCTCTCATAGTAAAGGGGATCATAATACGGCACGTTATTCATGCAAACTATATCGATATTAAAGTTACATAAATAACCACAAGTAATATTAACCCCTTCAGTACGATGACGCCTTATGAAATTTCCTTGCTACCCTCCATTGATTTTGTCCACCTGTTACACACCTCTCACTAGCGCACTTTATTTTTATTCAGTTTACGGTAGAACGCTCGTAACAAGTAGAATAAGTCGCCACGGTAAAGGTGCTAAGGAGCCTGCCAAGCCCAAGAATAGGGTCCTTTGATGCTTTTGAGATTTGAAGGATTTGAGAGAAAAGTTATGAGGGCAAGGGAATTATTCACAAAGTTTCCATCATGATAATTAGCTATTCATGAGGCCTTTAATTTGCAGTTTATGCCGTGGCGATAACTGAATAATTGGGATAATGAATAAGGGGGGGGGAACCGGAATGATAAAGGAAAAAAATAAGTGGCAATAAAAAGGGGAAAGTTTTATCATCATCGTCGTCGTCGTCGCATCATCGTAGTCATCATCGTATTCATCATCATCATCATAATTATCGTCATCATTATCAGCAGCAGCAACATATCACATCATCAACACATCATCATTGTTGTCGTGCTCATCATCATCATCATCATCATCATCATCATTTTTTTTCAGTTAAATGAGTGTGTGGTGGGAGGGGGGAGCGAGTAGCATGTGGGGAATGTCATAACTTTGGGAGATGTGGATTACCGCGAGAAAAGATGAGAAACTGTTAGAGCATATTACTGTTGGGGAAAATGAGCACCCGTGGGAAAATATGAGTACGTGTGGGAAAATATGGGTAACCGTGGGAAAATATGAGTAACTGTGGGAAAATATGGGTAACTGTGGGAAAATTTGAGTAACTGTGGGAAAATATGAGCATCCATGAAAAAATGAGTATGGCCAGAGTCTGGTACGTAGCCACTGAAAAAGGAAAAATAAAATAGAACAAAGAATTTCAGGTGGAGAAAAATAAAAGGAAAATAAGAGCAAAAAGTTGTCGGTGATGGCCTGAACTTCTTTGTATGGCTGTGATAGGATATACCAGAGAGAGAGAGAGAGAGTAGAAGTAGAATAAAAATGTCGTAGTTGATGAGAAAGGAGACTGATAAAAAAAGTATTTGGTGGTGAGAACAGCAGAGAGAGAGAGAGAGAGAGAGAGGGGTGGAAAAAAGTAGAAAAAAAAAGTTGTATATGATGGTGAGAACAGCGGTGATTGGGAACGGTGCCAGGGCGAGTAGAGGGGGCGACCGTCTGATTGTAATATAACACCCACGGGGACACTTTTAATTCCTGGCTCTGACCCTGGGCATTATAGGCCTGGATCGGGGAATTATAGGTGTGTGGGAGTGATTATAGATGTGTGTGGGTGATTATAGGTGTTGGGAAAAAATATGTACCTGTCTGATTGTAATGTAACACCCACGAGGATATTTTTTTATTTCTGTTTCTGGGAATTATAGGCCTGGAGCGGCAATTATAGACGCGGGAGTGTGTAAGTATTGAAGATGGGGGAGATTATAGATGGACGATTGTACGCTTGAGTCAATTATGGACCTTGATGGGTGAATTGTGTGTTATAGTGGAGGTGAATTATAGATGCGTAGGAAATTATACTCATCTTTTAATAACCACGAGAACACCCTTAATTCATGGCTGTGATCAGAGGAATTATAGGCCTGGAGGGGACAAGGATACGTGTGGGAGTGGATTATAGACGTGGAGTTTATTTTTAAGTCGAGAAATCTAAACATTAGAGGAGTATTATAGACTTGAGGTAAATTGTAGGCATGACAGTTAACTCCAGGGCTGGCAGTGAATTATAGACCTGAGAGTGAAATTTAGACGTGGCAGTGAATTATAGAGCCGGTACCAAATCCCATAGTTCATTGCGTGTGGAAGTAACAGTTATTCTCTCTCTCTCTCTCTCTCTCTCTCTCTCTCTCTCTCTCTCTCTCTCTCTCTCTCTCTCTCTCTCTCTCTCTCACCACTTTGTTCCCTCCTGCCAGTCCATCCCGGCAGCCATGTTGAACCCTTAGTATTGTTATCGCTGTGTGTGTGTGTGTGTGTGTGTGTGTGTGTGTGTGTGTGTGTGTGTGTGTGTGTGTGTGTGTGTTGGGCTTAGGAGAGACCTTTCAGTACATCAGGGATCAGAAACGCTTTACGGAAACACCTTCAGTACTGTGACGTCATCTTTTTTTTTTTTTATCGTATTGTTTCTACCGCCAGACGATTTAATTTTTGATTTTAGGGGCGACCTCCTGAAAGTTTTTTTTTTTTTTTAGTTTCTCTTCATTATTTCGATTTACAATTTCATTTCTGTTATAGTGACCAGCTCCATCATTTACCTGTGTCTTAATTACTCCATAGGAAATCCATTGCATGACCACACCTTCACCTTAGAGAGTGATAGCCAGATTTAACCCATCCCCATGCTGACTAAGTACGTATCAGGAAGGTGTGTAGTGAGAGCAGTTATTTGTGGATGTAGGAAGTGTTGCATTGCCTATATTTGTTTACCTGTTGTCGGCGAGAATAGACAGGTGGGAAAATATTGAAGCCTGTAAAAGAACATAACAGGCAACACCCACTTCGTATGTCCATCACGGTATGCATTTTGAACTTTTGATTCCGAAGTCTGTGGATTGGGAGGTGAATGCGGTACCCACTGACCCACCGTAGCCCCTTTTCGTAATCATCGTGTGCGTGTGTGTGTGTGTGTGTGTGTGTGTGTGTGTGTGTGTGTGTGTGTGTGTGTGTTAGAGAGAGAGAGGGGACATCGACTTTGATAGCCCATTCCCTGTCACACCAATGCTCTACTTCTTTCCCATGTCACCACTTGGACGCTTTTGCCCACCGTCCATATTGAATACTTGCTAAGGCTGCCTCATTCAGAACTGGTGCAATGATTTTAGGAGGTTATTTTATTGGATATTGGTGGGTGTCGTGGAAGATCAGTGAAGCCTGTTTAATCGAAGTCCAATTAATCAAAATCCTTCCTTCCCTCCCTTACTTTGGGATCGAAGTCGTGGCGTTTTGGACAGCAGACTACTTCCCTAATTATATACCCCACCGGCATCTCCCCCATCTCCTACGCTCTCCCTCCCCATATGTTTTATCTGATCGTCTTATTCTCAGCTTTCTTTCTTATTCTTTATTTTCGTGTTTGATTTCACAGTACTAAGCAGTGTTATCCTTCCTTGATCTTTTCTCCTACCCTCTCCAATCTTCCTTGTAAAGGTCTTCTCTTACTCTCAGTTTCGTCTCCCACCTCCCCTCCTCTACATTCCTTACATCGACACTCTCCTTCCCTCATACATTTCCCTTCTCTCTCATCTCTCCTTGTGGTCGTCTCTCCCTCCCCTTCCCTTCCCCTTACCTTCCTTCCACCTCCTTTCCCGCTCTCTCCCCTTCCAGTATCCTTTCCCCATCTTGCCCATCCCATATATTTTTCGTCTTCTTCATTTTCCTCTCATCTCTACCTCTACACCCTGCCATTCTTTCTCATCCTTTGTCTCACTTCCTTCGTCTCCTTTTCCCTTCTTGCATTTTCTCCACCACACTGACCCCTTTCCCCCCCCCCTCTCTCTCTCTCTCTCCTTCCTTCCCCCTTCACCCCCCCCCCCTAGTCCGAATCAACAGTTGTTTAATGTGTGCGTGACCTGACCACCTGACCTAAACCTTTCTTTACTACCTCACCTGCTACTTCTAATCATATCACGTCACCTCAATTGGCTTTACTCTCTTCTCCTCTAATCTTCTCTCTTCTTTTCTCTTTCTCCTCTCATTTCGTCTCTTCGTCTATCCTTTCCTGTCGTCTTCTCTTCTCGCTTCGCCTCCCCTCCCCTCCCCTCCAGTCGAATCAGACGGTGTTTAATGTGTGACGTATATTACATAACCAGTTGACCTAATCCATTCTTATAATCCTCTCACACTACATCGCCTCAGTTTCCTCTCCCATTCTCCTTTCCCTACCTTTCCCCTCTCGTTTTCTTCTCCTCCCTTTCCCTCTTCTCCTCTCCTCTCTTTCTCTCCTCTCCCCTCTCCTTCCTCCTCCCTCCCGAATCAACAGTTGTTTTATGTGTGGTTTGCATGACATAGCCCATTGACCAGAGCTTTTATTACCACCTCTTTCTCATATCACATCATCATCTCTTTTTATTCATTCTAAGGCTCTCTTAATTTATCACCCTCTTGTCTCTTTTCCTCTCTCGTCTTTCATGATTTCTCCTCCTCCTCCTCCTTTTATTCTTAGCCTCTGTTTGTGTGTGTGTGTGTGTGTGTGTGTGTGTGTGTGTGTGTGTGTGTGTGTGTGTGTGTGTGTGTGTGTGCATGTTTTTTTTACTTTTCTTGCCTCTTCCCTTACCTTTCCCTCATCTTTTTTTTTTCTTATCGTGTCTTTCCCTTCCACATCGTCTTTCCCCTCCCTTTCCCCTTCTCCCCTCCTACCCTGTGGCCGAATCAACAGTTGTTTAATGTGTAGTGTTCGTGACAAAAATAATTGACCTAAACCCCTCTTATAACACATTCACTACTTTTTATTTTTATATTATCACCACATCCTCTTGTGTTATTCTCTTATATCTTTATTATCCTCTCTCTCTCTCTCTCTCTCTCTCTCTCTCTCTCTCTCTCTCTTTCCTTTTTTCGTCATTTCCACTACCATCCTCTCCTCTCCTGTCCATTCTTCTTTTCTCTTCTTTCCTGTCTTTTCCTTTTTTTCTTCTCTTCTCTTTCCGTCCTGATCAGCAAATTTACATATGGTGTGCGTGACATGACCAGTTGGCCTAAACCTTTCCTGCATACCCACTACTTATAGCACATTTCTTATGATGTCTTCTTTCTTCATTCCCACTCCCAGTCTTCGTGTTTTCTTCTCATTTCTCATGATGATAAGTGATATGATGATGATTATACGTAAAAACTTTGAAGAACAAGAGTATTACTAAATCACCCCTTTATGTTAATGTGGTATTCTATAACAGATGGAACGTCCTGGTAAAAAAAAAAAATGTGCTCATGTATTGTAGTTCTCGGGAGTGATATACATTATATATATATATATATATATATATATATATATATATATATACAGTATATTAAACCAGCAATAATATCAACCTAATTAAAGGAATTATTGTTTGCAAGTATATGTCAGCCTTCTTCAAAATGTTCTTTACATGAATATTTTATCAGTTTTATGCAACATTTCAGTGTTTGCAAATCTTATTGTGCCAGCTTATATGACGCTATTCTTTAATGTCACATCCATCCCACTATCAAACGCTATCATTCTTCGCAACTAAGAGTATATCATCTTTATCTAACCGTATCACTCTTAGCAGATGTTATTGCATCCGCCTTATTCAGCAGTATCAGTCATAATAAACGCCATTTCATTCTTCCATGCCACAAACCCGCTCTCCCATCCCTCCCAACTCCCTCTGATAGATGAAGGCCCATCCCCCATTCATTATAATCTTCAAAATTTCCCCAGTGAACCTTATGAACCTGATTTATCCGTACCATTCGTCGTCATATTTCGTCAGCCATACTTAACGTTATCTGTCAACGCAGGTAATGTTACAGAATATCAACCTGATTTAACATTACGGGTAATACTTTGCATATGTCAATTTACACATATTCCCCCAACCGACAGACTCCACCCTCAGCTCTTCATTTCCCTTCACTTCCCTTTCCGCTTCATCCCATCCCTTCCCTTCCCTTCACTTCCCTTTCCGCTTCATCCCATCCCTTCCCTTCCCTTCACTTCCCTTTCCGCTTCATCCCATCCCTTCTCTTCCCTTCCTTTCCCTTCCCCTCCCCTCCCTTCCCTTCCCTTCCCTTCCCTTCCCTTCCTTTCCATCTGTCTGTAGTAAATAACCCCTTTATTACCATGATATTTCTCAGTGTAAGAAGAACAACAGGCAACTTTTAT
>NC_137024.1:41211944-41291944 GCF_032717465.1 Coenobita brevimanus | reverse complement strand
GCCATCTCGCTCCTTCCCGTCTCTCTCTCTCTCTCTCTCTCTCTCTCTCTCTCTCTCTCTCTCTCTCTCTCTCTCTCATGTCCTTCCTCCCGCCATAGCTCACCTTTGTTTCTTTACCTCCCCCTCCTCCTCCATTGCCATTACATCCCTCTCTTTTCTTCTTTCTCTTTCTTCCCTTTTTCCTCTCCACTTCATTCCAGCCATTTCACATAACACACACATGTACCTTTCTCTTCCTCTCCTCCCCCACCTCCTACTCCTCCCCTCCCTCATTCTCCGTTCCCTCCCTCTCCTCCCCTCTCCCCTTTCCTCCGCCTTTCCTCCCCTCTACTCCTCCCTCTTCCCCTTCCTCCTCTGAATTCCCCACCTCTCATCTTTTAGTCGTCCTCTTCTTTCTTTCATCTACTTCTTCCTCTTTCCTCCTTCCGTGACTTGAGTATTTCTTTTTTCCTCTTCCTCCTCCTCCTCTTCCTCCCTTCTTCCCCTCACTTTCTCATCTACCTTCTTTTTTTCTCATTCCATACCTCTCTCCCTCTCTACATTCTAGTTCCGGACTTATATATCCTCTGTTCCCTTCTTATTTTACTCTCTCTCTCTCTCTCTCTCTCTCTCTCTCTCTCCACTGCACAACTACTACTACAACCACTACCACTTCTACCACCACTGCAACCACAAGCATCATCACAACCATCATCATCTCCGCCCATCTCTTATGTTATACAAGGAAGAGAATGAAATTATTATTATTATTATTACTATTTTATTACCAAAACAAATATTACTTAGGTGTGATGATACCTATATCTAATAATTTTTCTCTCTCTCTTTACAGGTAAGTGTGAAAGCGCTCGAGTCAGGTGAACGAGGTGGCCTTAAGTCAGGTCACGGCCCCCACCTGACCCACTCCTTAACACAGGTAAACATAACACAGCCGGGGAGAGTCAGGCGGCGAGGAGAAAGTGGTGTTATTGACAGAGCACGGTTTAAAATGGCTGTGTTATATCTGTGGATGGTTGAAGGCGTGTGTTATCGTGTTAATGAAGGTTGTATTATTTCCGGGTTGGGTTGTGGAGGGTTGTGTTATTTCCGGGTTGGGTTACGGGGAGGGTTCTTATTTCCAGGTTGGGTTACGGAGAGGGTTGTGTTATTTCCGGGTTGGGTTGCGGGGAGGGCTATGTTATATCCGGGTTGGGTTACGTGGAGGGTTGTGTTATTTCCGGGTTGGGTTACGGGGAGGGCTGTGTTATTTCCGGGTTGGGTTACGGGGAGGGCTGTGTTATTTCCAGGTTGGGTTGCGGGGAGGGCTGTTTTATATCATGGTTGGATTAAGAATGGCGGTGTTATTTCCGGGTTGGGCTGTGGAGTGCTAATTACATCCTACTCGTGTTGTGGACAATAATATTTTCAGTTTTAAACCATTATTAAAATCACTATAGGCCTGGTTTAATTATCCCCTCCACCCCATTTTTTTTCCCTCTTCAATCCAGTCACTTGTTTCTTTAATTCTTGCCCCTTCCAGACGATTTTCCTCAGCTTCCGGGGCACCTGCTGAAGTGAAGGGGTCAAGGAGGGTCACATCTCACCTTCCGGGCTCCTTTAAAATTGTCTCCCAAGCAAAAAGTGTCTCCCAGTCTGATAAAAACTCTGGAGATCGGAAAAATAACAAGAAAATGGGTCGTGGGACTGAAGGGGTTATTCACATACCTAGGGAAAGCGATAGAGTGAAAGGGTCGTTGATGAGTAGGGGCGAAAGCTGTATGGATAGGTAGTGAACAGATATCCAAAAAAAGGGGGATTAGATATTATTAAAAGTAGCGAGAGACAGTGAAGGGAAAGCGTCAAGAAAAACAGAGAGAGAGAGAGAGAGAGAGAGAGAGAGAGAGAGTGTGTGTGTGTGTGTGTGTGTGTGTGTGTGTGTGTGTGTGTGGCATATGTTTCAGGAAGTAAGAAACAAAGAAAACAAGCACATAAAAGCGAGAATCTCTGTGTAAGTGTGAGGTGTAAGGGTACATGAGAGTGCGTGTATGTGAGTGAGGCCTGTGTGTACCTTCATGTGAGTGTGTGTGGGAATAGGTTTGCTTGTGTTGAGACGCATTTATGTAAGTTAGGGGAGAGAGAGAGAGAGAGAATGTGTGTGTGTGTAAAGGGTGAATTAGGTGTGTGTGACATACATTAAGCTTGAGGGTTTGCGTGTGAGTGAGTGGTGAGAATGAGAGTTCGTGTGGTGTGCAGAAAAGAGTGCGTGCGACGTGGTTAGTGCGTGGTGAGGGTTTAAAGGCGAGATGTTTATGTGTGTGTGTGTGTGTGTGTGTGTGTGAGAGAGAGAGAGAGAGAGAGAGAGAGAGAGAGAGAGAGTGGGAAAGTGTTAGTTAGGGAACGGGAGTAAATGATTGAGGGGGAGGGAATGGGTAATTGAGATTGGACGGGATGAGTGAGTGAGTAAATTAGTGTGGAAGGGAGAGGGGAGGTGAAAGAGGCGAAGTGAATGAATGAGAGGAAGCGAGTTAGTGACTGAGAGTGAGTAACGGTGGATGGTATATATATATATATATATACACACACACACACACACACACACACACACAGTTCTTTGCTGTCGAACGGATATATTTTCTGTATACTGTATATTAAATGCATTTTTAACGTGTGTGTGTGTGTGTGTGTGTGTGTGTGTGTGTGTGTGTGTGTGTGTGTGTGTGTGTGTGTGCGCGCGCGAGAGAGCGTGTGTGTGTGTGTGTGTGTGTGTGTGTGTGTGTGTGTGTGTGTGTGAGAGAGAGAGAGAGAGAGAGAGAGAGAGAGAGAGAGAGATACGTCTCAACAATATGATATACCGGGAAAGGTTTTTGGGGGAGCGGTGTGGACAGGGCAGGGAAGGACACGACAAGGCAAGGCAGGTCATGGGGGAGAGGGTAAACAATGGTGCAAGGCAGATCTGGGAGGCAGGGGCAAGGCAGGACAGGTCATGGGGCTGGATTGGTTATGAGGAAGGTCAGGTTATGGGGCAAAGTAGGGTGGATCACAGGTCAAAAAGACGAAACATGTCATGGTAGGAAAGGCAGACTAGGATAGTCATAATAGAGCTGGGTAGAGCAGGAGAGTCATGGTACAGCAGCGCAGTGCAGGAAAGGTCATGGTAGGGCAAGGCAGGTCATGGTAGGGCGGGAAAGATCATGGTAGGGCAGGAAAGATCATGGTAGGGCAAGGCAGGTCATGGTACGGCAGGGCAAGTCAAAACAATACCAGCAGAGCCTGAGGTGATGGTGAGGAAAACATTGCTTGAAGTTTGTGGAGAGAGAGAAGAGAGAGAGAGAGGGGGGGGCGCAAATTTAAAAAAAACTTAAATTTGCATCAGCACAGGTTCCATTATTTTTACGTACTCAGATTTCCCTTTCTGACGAGGAAAGATAAACACAAATTTCCCTTATTTTATAGTTTTCCAAATAGTATGGCGTCGATGGGAAAACATAAGTTGTTGGTGATGATGATGATGATGCAGTTTTTCTTTCGTTTTCATCAGGTCAATTGAGATACGAAAAAAAAAAAAAAATGTTTCTTTTAAATAATCGTTTTTGTAGCCATTATCGTAGGTTATACTTTTTCCTTTTTCCATGTATTCGCGAATGAATATTTACCCTTTACCCTAAAATAATGAATTTGGCACCTTGAAAATTCCCCAAATCCTGAGGCAATTTCCCCTAAGCTACAGAGAGAGAGAGAGAGAGAGAGAGAGAGAGAGAGAGAGAGAGAGAGAATGACAAATCTTTGTGCTTAGTTTGTATACATTTGATTTTCTGCATTGCTTCTCGTTTATATATATATATATATATATATATATATATATATATATATATATATATATATATATATACATATATATATATATATATATATATATATATATATATATATATATATATGTGTGTGTGTGTGTGTGTGTGTGTGTGTGTGCGCGCGCGCGCGCCAGTATTTCATTTTCGGATTGATAAAGTTGTCATAATTTTTTTTGTCAGATAATAATAATGAAAATAATAATAATAATAATAATAATTAATAATATCATCATCATCATCATTATTATTGTTATTATTATTATTAAATGTTTTACGATATCATCATCATCATCATCTGGAACTGTGATGTGTTATTCGGCGGATTATTGATAAACGGATAATGGAGTTATTATTTATTGATGCACCGGTAGTTCTGTCAGTGGGGTGGAATAGAGGTGGTAAAGGAGTGGTGGAGTGGCCTTGTGGAGTGCAGGTGGAACAGGAGAAACTGAGTGGGGGAGTAGAGTAGGGGCTTGTGGGCGGTGGAATTGAGGGAGAGTGGGTGGAGTGGGGGCATGATGAAGGTGGAGTTGGTGGGTGGAGTGGGAGGAAAGAGGGGTGAGAGAGATTGAAAGATTAGATGAAGGAGATAAAGAAAGGTCAGGTGGGACGAAGAGAGAGAGGGAGAATGAATGTTGTGTTGCTCCCGTCTCTCTCTCTCTCTCTCTCTCTGTCTCTCTCTCTCTCTCTCTCTCTCTCTCTCTCTCTCTCTCTCTCTCTCTCTCTCTCTCTCTCTCTCTCGCCTCTTGTATTGACGCTCTCACTCCTCTCTTTCACTCTTGCTCTCTTTCACTTTCTCACTCATGCTGCTTTCTTTCATTCCCTGTAAATCTGGCTGTATATCAATTTTTATCTATCTAAAATTGTATCGATTTGTATGTATGTCTATCCCTGTCTATCTTTCAGTCTATTTTAGTGTATCTTAATATCTATCTGTATGTATGGATGTATCTACTGTCTATCTGTCCATCTGTATGTATGTCTGTATGTATGTCTGTCTATCTATCTATCTATCTATCTATATCTATCTATCTGTCTATCTGTGTGTCAATCTGTCTATCCGTCCAGTCTAATCCCACATCCCGTTTATCTCAGTCTGTCTGTTTCTCTGTCTATCCAATCTGTATCTTTTTAATCTGTCTGTCTGTCTGTCAAGCTTTCTATCTTACTTCAATCATAAACTCTTTCAGTCAAATTCTCTTGCTCACTCACTCTCTCTCACGCTCATTCTCTCACTCAGTCATAGCATTCTCTCTGTCTGTCTGTCTCTGTCTGTCTGGCTGTCTCTGTCTCTCTCTCTCTCTCTCTCTCTCTCTCTCTCAAGTTAGAATTAAAGATAGAGCCAGACTTTCCCACGGACGGTTGCGAGTGGCGAGAAACGAGAGTTAAAATGAGCTATCTCACTCTCACCCATCCTTTCTCTTTCTTAACTTTCACTCAGAATTCTCTTTTTTTTCGCTCACTTTTTCTTTCTTTCATTTTACTTTGTTTCTCCATTTGTCATCGTATCTTAGTAACCTTATTCTTTCTTGATTTAATACATTGTTAGTTTCGTTGTTTTTGCTCACTTATATTAACTTTTTCTGGCTCATTTGAGAGAGAGAGAGAGAGAGAGAGAGAGAGAGAGAGAGAGAGAGAGAGAGAGAGAGAGCACAGGCAGAACATTGTCACCTTGAAAAATTTCGTTAGAATCTAGACAAACTTGAGAGAGAGAGAGAGAGAGAGAGAGAGAGAGAGAGAAAACAGAATGTACACAAACAAAATCTAACCTAGGACTATGTTAATTTAAATAATAGTCACTGTCACTGTTATTTGTCTCTCGTTCAATTGAGGAAGTGTTTGGGGTGGAATTTCTTTTAGCATAGAACAGGTAGCTATGTTGGAAAGCTGATTTAAGCATGGTAGGAATAACAACAGAGCAGGCTTGTATTTAGTGCCATAGCGTTGTGTGTGTGTGTGTGTGTGTGTGTGTGTGTGTGTGTGTGTGTATATATATATAAAACAAATGATCATTGAACCCGAAGCTGTCATCATCATCATCGTGGACGTCGTCGTCGTTATCTTCATCATCATCATCATCATCATCATCATCATCATTATTCTAACCCATATTTTCCGTCAATAATAGAGTTCAGCTTTTAATAATAATAATAATAATAATAATAATAATTGTTATTGTAAATGCATAAAAGACAGGCTGACTGACATCATTGATCTACTCTTCAGGCCTCGTGTGGATCTCTGTCTCCCTTTTTCTCAGCATTCTATTTTTTTTTCTTTTCCCTTCATGTTCCACTCATAAACTGGTATCCTAAATATTTATCCAGGCGTTTATACCATAGCTATTTTAGAGCCTGTACCATGTTACCAGTCATCACCTTGAGAATTTATTATTATTGCTGTTATTATTATTATTATTATTATTATTATTATTAAAGTTGTTCGTTTTTTACAGAAGATTTTAATACTACTCTTTAAATCATGCGAAATGGTTAGCCTTTTTATATTATTGGTGATTGTGGTGGTTGTGGTAGTAGCATTAGTAGTACAGTAGTTGTTGTTGTTGTTGTAAGTAGTAGCAGTAATGGCAGTCCTAATGACAACCACTTCACGCAAAGATCCTATTTTTCATTGCAATATCGCATCCACCAGGCGATTTGATAGTAGGTGAGACTATCCGAACTGGAGGGGTTAGATAAGCCTTCAATACCTCCTCATGAATAGCAGTACGTCGGAAGTAAATAATAATAATAATAATAATAATAATAATAATAATAAAACGTCACCAGATTGAAGAGTAAATAAAAATAAAAACTACTTCCCCACAGGAAAATATTGGTAATGCTGAAACTCTGGGGAAAATGGGAGCCACGTTTCATTTACTTCTCACAAAATATTGAAACTTTGGCCATTACTCTGGGGTTTGTGTTAGTTCATGTGTCCACGGCTGTATCGTAGTCTGTTATTTTGTGTGTCTATCTGTATATGAATCTATCTGTCTGTATGTCTGTCTGCTTAGTCTGCCCTGACGTTGTCTGTAAACTTTGGATCTGTCTTCATCTGTATCTGTCTACCTGTCTTTCTGTCTATCTATCTTTATATGCCCTGTACTGTATATCAGTGCTTTATCTGCCTGTCTACCTGTCTTGTCTGTGTGCCTCTGTGTCTTTATCGGTCAGTGTATGTATAATCTGATTGTCTTCAGAATTAGTGTAATACTATAAGTCTGTCTATCTATCTAACTCAGTGTCTGTATATATGTTTGTTGGTCAGACTCTCTCTCTCTCTCTCTCTCGCTCTCTCTCTCTCCCCCTCTCTCTCTCTCTCTCTCTCTCTCTCTCTCTCTCTCTCTCTAACTGTCTATTTTCTGTTTGTCCGTCGTGTCTATATCCATCAATCAGTCACCATTTATATCCGGATACCTATCTATCTGTCTGTCTGTCCAGTATTTATGCCTACCTCACTATCTACCTCTGTCTATCCAGCTATATCTGTTTTTAGTATCTCTCTCTTTATATATCTACATTTACCCTTTTCTTTACCTACACTTGAGTCCCCCATAGCCTCCCACATGTACCCCGTTTTCTTTTCTCTCCGTCGTATCAGTAAAAAGTCAGTATCTTAAAAAAAAAATAATGTTCAGTAAAGAAACTAATTTTGTTGGCGTGTGGTAAATCTGCTCGTAAACCCTTGAGTAATATGAGGTTTTATTCGTTTACTTTTTGTCTAGAGGCGGTTTTATTTAGCTTGGTAGGGAGGTTTCGATGTGGAAAAAAAATAAAGATTCCGCCTTTATTGACCAGTTTTTGCTGTTATTGGACTTTTTTTTTACCTGTTTGTTTTTATTTATTTTTTTTTATCCCACTAAAGTCGTTTGGTCGCGGGAAGAATAAAGTAAAAATGACGTACTCGGGGTGAAGAGGTCAATAATGGATGGATATATGTCTTTTGAAACTGTTGATGATGATGATGGTGGTGGTGTTGATGGTGATGATGTTGATGATGGTGGTGGTGTTGATGGTGATGATGATGACTGTGGTGGTGGTGGTGATGATGATGATGATGATGGTGATGATAATGTTGATGATGATGTTGATCTGTTTGAGAAGATTGTAATTAAGGACTCTGATATTGTACATTTATCCTGGAATGTAGTACAGGAGATTACATAAGGCGAAGTACAAGGGGGAGTAGCTTGCAGGGACTGGTTATTGATGTACTTGGTGGGTAGGGTTGTGTACAGTAGTGTGCTGGCTGGTGTGGGGCTTTGTAATGGTAGGTGTAGTGGAGGGTATGATAGGTATGTATTGTCCTGTATAAGGGGTAGAGTTTTGTGTATTGTGTGTTTATTTGGTGTGTGTGTGTGTGTGTGTGTGTGTGTGTGTGTGTGTGTGTGTGTGTGTGTGTGTGTGTGTCTATACCTACGTGTGTGGAGGGTATCTGTGTGTGTGTGTGTGTGTGTGTGTGTTTATGTTCGGGTGTTTAAGGATATGTGTGCTTGTGAACAGTGAGTGTGTTTGCATGTATGTCTGATTAGGTGATGTGCAGTAAGGATGTGTGTGCATATATAGTCAGTGAGGGTGTATCTGTGTGTGTATGTTATAGAATGGTGTACAGTGTTGGTGTGTGTGCGTGTGTATGGTGAGGGTGTGTGTGCGTGTGCGTGTGGCTGTGCGTGTGCGTGGCGGGGTGGGTGTGTGGCTTGGGGTGACACTCGGGCTGGTGCCGCCGTGTGGAGCGCCCGCTGTGCCGCGCCGCCACACCACCGCCGCCGCCACCACGCCCACACGCCCACGCCGCTGCTGGGCGGGGCACAGGCTGGCCACCTGCTGGAGGAGGGAGCGGCGCCCCCGCCAGTGCCACTGCCAGCATGAGGCCCCGGCCAGTGAGGCTGCAATGCCGCCGTGACCAGGGTGCCATCAGGGCCCAGTGCCAGTGTGGTGATGCCACTGCGAGATGTGACACACAGTGCCGTGTGTGACCACCCACTCATGACCAGTGCCAGCTGTGACCAGTGCCAAATGCTTCATTGCGCTGCCACTGCCATGTCTTACTCCTGTCCTGTGTGACCAGTATCGGCCAGTTGCAAGTGTGACGTAGGGTGCCATGTGTGACGCTAGTGATTGCCAATGCCATGTGTGACCAGTGCCAGCCGTGACACCAGTGATACTCAGTGCCATGAGTGCCACCTCGCAGTACCCCGCCCACCATGGCCGCCCGCCACTCCCCTGCCACTCCGCCCACCACCCACCCACCCAACGCCACTGAGCCGGGCGGGTGTGTCAGGGTGTGAGGAAGGCAGGCAGGCACCAGGCAGGCAGGCAAGCAGGCAGGCAGGCAGGCCAGCAGGCAGGCAGGCAAGGCGGGAAGGGAGGCAGGGAGGGCAGAGTGATGGGGTAGGGGCCGGGGTGGAGGGAGTGAGAGAGAGGGGCGGAGTAGTGTCAGCAGTTTAGGCAGCCATGTCCATGTCCTTCTTCACCTTCCCCGTGCCGCGCTTCCTCTTCCGCGGCTCCACCGACGCCAGGGACGACAAGGCGCACCAGCAGGCCAGGCAAAAGGAGCAGGCCAAGACCAAGGCCACCTCCACCTATGACACCACCACCGACTTCCCACAGCTCTCAGGGTAGGTCGCAGGCACGCACGCACACACTCACTCGCACATGGGTATTCTGGCGTGTGGGTTGAATTCCTAGTGCGCAGGGCAAGACAGGGCCGGGTAGGGCAGGACACGTCAAGGCTGAGTAGGACAAGACAGGGTAGAGCAGATTAGGGCAGAGTAAGGCAGCTTTAGGAAGAATAGAGTAGAACAGGTTATCGTAGGCTAGGATAGGACATGTTAGGGAAGATTAGGATAGGACACTGTAACGCAGGTTTGGGTAGGGCTGAGTTGGACAGGCCCGGGCACAATAGGGTGTGACAGGCCATGGCAGTATAGGGCAGGGAAAGCTATGGCAGGGTAAGATAGGTCAGGTTATGGCAGGGAAGGGAACGGTGAATTAGGGCAGGGTGGGGTAGGAGAGGTTATGCCAGGGTAACGTAGGGCAGGTCATGGCACGGTAGGGCAGGCAGGTTAAGGCAGGTTAGGGTTAGCTAGGATAGGACAAATTAGGGCATGATATGATGAGGTAGGGCAGATTAAGGGTATGATGGGATAGGATAGGGAAGATAGGGCAGGCTAGAGCATGGTAGGATAGGACAGGTCGTGGCAAAGTGAGGTAGAACCGGTCGTGACAGGGTAGGGTAGGGTAGATTAGGACAAGGTAGAGCAGGACAGATAGAAATAGGGTAAGGTAAGGCAGATTAGAGCAGAGTAAGGTAAGCCAAAGCGGAACAGGATAAGAAACGTTAAAGTAGGACAGGTCACGGCAGGGCAGAGTAGGACAATGGGTAGGGTAAGTTTGGGTAGGGTTGGGTAGAGAGGAAAAAATAGAACAAGTCAGGGTAGGGCAGTAAAGTCAGATAAGGTCGAAGAGCAGGTCATGCCAGGTCAGGGTAGAGAAGAATAGGTCAGGGTAGGATAGGAAACGGCAGGACAGATGGAAATGTGGTAAGGCAGGGCAGGACAGCGGAGGACAGGGCAGGGCAGGACAGGACAGCAGAAGACAGGACAGGACAGGACAGCGGAAGACAGGGCAGGGCAGAGCGTCGTGACATACCGGTAATAGGAAATGGCAGATAGGTCAAACTAAAGTAGACCAGAGAGAGAGAGAGGGAGAGGGAGCAGATCTAAATAGGGCAGGGCAAACTTAGACAGGGTAAGACAGTAGGAAAAGGCAGGACAGAGTACAATAGAACATTTCAGAACAGAGCAGGACAGAATAAGAAAGGGCAGGACTGAGGTGGGCAAGGCAGGATAGCGTAGGACAAGGCAGGACAGCGTAGGACAGGGCAAGACTGAGTAGGAAAGACAGGATAGCAGGACTTGGTAGGAAAAAGTAGAATAGGGTTGGTGGTGAGACAGCAGGGCTCAGAAAAGGTGCTTGGATGTGCAATGGGCCAAAAAGAGTAGGTCATATTTTGTAGGCTCAGGTCAGGGTAGGTCAAGGCAGGTCAAAGATGGGGAGAGGTCTTGCTCTTGAGATGGTTGCCAAAAATAGGCAAGCTTTTTAGTATTATAGCAGCTACAGTGGTCTGAAGTGTTATTATTAGGTCTCTCTCTCTCTCTCTCTCTCTCTCTCTCTCTCACCACACCTGTATTTAATCCTTCATCACTCGCCCACCTACATCACATCATCATCGTCAGCATCTTCATCTCCCTCCAACATTCTTCTTATGACCACCACCACCACCACCACCACACTTCACCATCATCTGCCTCCGTCTCTACCATCACCACCACCATCAGCAGTATCGCCATCATTTTCTTTACCACCTCCACCACCACCATTATCACCACCATCATTCTCATTACCACCACCACCATTATCACCACCATCATTCTCATTACCACCACCACCCTCATCACAACAGCCTCCCACCTTTACTCTCTCTCTCTCTCTCTCTCTCTCTCTCTCTCTCTTTCTCTCTCTCTCTTTCTCTCATACTCGTCACCACCCTTTCTTCCCATTCATATCTCTATTCCTATGACATATACCTTTCATCATCACTACTTTAACACTTGTCTCCCATCTTTGTCATCACTAATAGAGATACAACCAGAATCCCATACTGCTGCCTCCCTTCCCTTATCATCACTACCTCTTTAACTGTAGTCATCACTGCTACACCATATTTTCTCCATTTCCACCTTTCTTCTTTAGCATCACTCTCAAATTCACTATCTGTTCTCTTCATCACTATCATCACCACATTTTCCCATCTTTCCCTTCATCATCACTACCACTTTAACTCCCATCACTTACTATCATCACTCCTTCCCCATATGTCCATCTTTTCTCTCTGGCATCACCATTGTCGTAACTCTTTATCTGTTATCATCACTATCATCACAGCCATAACCCCCCACCTTTTACTTTATCGGTACAACCACTTTAACTGCTGTCTGTATCTCTCTGTCATCACTACTACGAATAAAACCACAACTCAACTTTTCTGTGTCCTGTCTGTCATCACAACCACTTTAACTCTTATGCCATCACCATCATCACTGTCATCACTACTACATAAGACGGTTCCACCTTTTCACCTCCTAACTTCATCACTTATCTCACCACCCTGCTTCACGGCTCGTATGCCCCGGTTATTATACTTCTTCACCACCACTTACACCACAACCCTCACGATTACCATCACCACTGCTACTCTCACTGTCGCCATCATCATTACCACTGCTACTTCTCTTTGTCGCCTTCACCACCTTTTTATACTTTACTGCCACCACCACCGTGTGTTTTGAGTGTACGTGGTTGCAGAGGGCAGGGCAGGACAAGACAAGACAAGACATAGGACAGGGCAGGGTAGAGCAGAGCAGGGCAGGGCAGGGCAAGGCAGGGCAGGGCAAGTCACCAGCACCAACAGGTCCTCTCGGTAATCCCCAGGGCATTATCACCATCACCAACTTGGAATATATTACCACTTTAAAGGCGTCCCTGCGATACACCTTAGTCCACCCTGCCCCTCAGTCCTTTACCTCCCTCACTCAGTCTCACCTTTTGCCTCTCCCTTTCTTTCTTTCCTTCCCACTCACCTCCTCTCTCTCCTTCATCTCTTCCTCTCCCATCCCTCTCCTCTCTGTCTCTCGCCTTCTTTTCCTGCCTCTCATATCGGCCATCCCCGACGTCTGTCTTCACTTCCCCTTTACTTCTCGACCCATCACCTCTTCTCTCTTAAGTCCCACTCCCTTTCACCTCTCTCACCCCTCTCTTCTCATCTTCCCTCCTTTCTTCATCCTCATCCCCCTTCTCTCCCTCCTATCTCACCTCCCTCTCTCCCTCACCTCACCAAAGCTACCTACTTCCCCCCCCTCTTCCTTCTCTCTTCCATATTTTTGCCCTCCCCACCAAAGATAAAGAAGGTAATGATTTCATCCTTGTCAGTCTGCCTGATTTTGTGTCTGCTGTATGTATCTCTGTGTCAGTCTTGTCTTACTGCTGTCTCTGTCTGGTATCTGTCTGTTTTATCTCTGCTGTTTTTTTCATTATGTCCGTCTGTTTCTGTCTGCATATTAATTTTTCTGTCAGTCATTTGTCATTATGTCTGTATCTATCAGCCTGTTTGCCTGTGTCTGTCAGCCTGTCTGTCAAATTGTCTGTCAATCTATCTGTCTGTCTTTGTGTCTGTCATCTTGTCTGCCTGCCTGTCGTGTCTGTCACGGAAAACTAATGGAGAGTTTATGAAAATTTGGGATGGGGGAATTTCCATTGACCCAAAGACGAAGTGACTGAATTTTTTGGAAAGTACGCAAAAGGACAAGAATATAGTTAAGCTTCAAAGATTATAGAAATTACAGGGTGCTTCAAGTCGACGTTCCAAAATGTGGAGAATGGTTCCCTAGATTTTTTCGCCATTTGCTGCGATGGTGGCTTATCCATTTAATTGTGACACCATCAGATTTATAGTGGTAGTAGCAGTAATAGTAGTAGTCGTAGTGGTGGTAGGTGAGTGCCCACCATCCATTCACTTGATGTAGTGTTTCCATCCGGTGACTATACACTTTTTTTTTTTTTTTTTTTTAATCCAGGAAACCATTTACTATGTTAGGTGGTAAATGTGTGACCAAGTAGCCGCCTGGTGGTCTAGTGGGGTAAGGCGCTTCAGCACGATGCATCCCATAAGGGTTTACTCGTACATAAAAGGGTTGTCTGGGTATCGTGCTGTCATAATACCGCATAGGAATGAGTAAGTGATCACTCATCATGTCCGAACAAAATAATGTAACCCAGGCTATATACTCCTTTGTGGACAGAAAAGGACTAGATGTTACACTGATGGATAGAAAGAGAGATAGATACAGATATAGATGGATGGATAGGTAGATAAATGGCTAGATAGGTAGATAGATAGACAGAGACAGATAAATAAACAGAAAGAGACTTGGAACTGGAGAATCAAACCTTCATTAATTAACCTCCTCCCAGGTAAGAGACCCTTCTTGAACTGAATAAAATAACCTGAAGATACCAAGAACATAACACGACTTCCTGGTTAGACGTGGTTAAGGTAGGGTAGACTAGATACATTAGTTTCGTATCGTGGGGGTATGCCATCTACTGAGTTTCCCGCTGCTCAAAACCGTATCTAGGAACCATAAAAAAAAAAAAAAAAACGCCTTCATTGTGTATGATATTGCCATTTCTATATATATATATATATATATATATATATATATATATATATATATATATATATATATATACCTTCGTCCTCGCTTATAAACTCTGCTATGGTTGAGTTCTGTTTATGATTTTCTGTTTTTATTTTCCTGTCTTCTCTGCTACTGCTTCTGGCCACTTTACAGCCGAACTTAAGTGAATATTTAAGTGACGCGAGACGTTGAAAAGATGGTAACTTAAGTGATTATTTAAGTGACGGAATACGAAAAAAAAAAAAAAAATGGGAATAGTTGCCCTTAAATTGGCTAAGAATAATTATGTTTGTGGTGAAGGAGGCTATTAAGCTGGGAATTATTGTTAGAAATCACTTTGTTTACTCTCTCTCTCTCTCTGCAGCCGTAAAAAGGAAGATAAAATATAAATAGGCAGTCTTATTTCCGTTCAAATTCAAGGAAATTTATGAATATGGTGGCAGAGGCTGTCTGTATAATTATTCTTAAGTAAAAATTGTTTATAAGATCGCCTTTGTGTGTCTCCACCTTCACTGCTACATCTTCTAAGTAATATCCTAACTAAAGTGGAGGATTAAGTGATGAAATGCGGAAAACAGAACGACCACTGACAACTATTAAGTGATATGCAGTCCTTCTTATCTTGTAAATTGATTAAGATTTTTTATAAGTACCTCTCCAGGACCGTATTTACAAAAGATCCTAATTAGTTTTCATAATAAATAAATATACCACTTTAATATATCTCATAAGTATATCTCATAAAAGTTAACTCTTATTATAGGTATTTGTAGTTCTTATATATGGTCACTTAGCGATTTATTCTGATGTAATTGTAAAGTGTTTTGTAGTCGTATAAATGTAGACAAACGTGTAGCTATGTAAGCAGTCTAGTATTTACACGACCAGCTCAGTCCTTCAGTCTGCTGACGTAATATTATTATTATTATTATATATTATTATTATTATTATTATTATTACTGTAATAATAATAAGAATGATAATAATAATAATGTTAATTTATTATAATTATTATTATTATTGTTATGATTATTATTTATTATTATTACTATTATTTTTAATATTATTTTTATTATTATTATTATTATTTATTATTATTATTATTATTATTATTATGCAATCTCCAGACAATTTTTATTCATACTGGGATAGACATTTAGAAATGAAAGTGTTAGATACAGGCCATCACTAACTCCTTCAGTTGTAAATTCTCTCGTAAGTTAAGCATATAAGTGGGTCATCGTAGTGAAGGATCTGATCTTAGGAAATTATATAAAGGAGGACGTGGATTATAGACAAGGACGGGTTCATTTGTTCATTTTACTCCTTTCACTTTAACTTGACCTAAAATTCCCTAGTCACGAAGAATTGTTATGGAAATTATGGAGAACTGTAATATATATATTCCTAAGCTGTTAACCTGCATGAATAGATTAACACTAGAATATGCTGCTAGTCACGAGGAAGTGCTGTGGGAATTATTTGGGGGTATTGTCTTATTCTGCCATTGAAATAAAACGAGAGATCAACCCTGTACTACGGCGCTAGTCACGAAGAGGTGCTTTGGAAGTAATGTAGGGCCGTAGCATTGTCGTACGAGCTTTACTTAACCCCTTCAGTCAGATGACCTATGTGTGTGTGTGTGTGTGTGTGTGTGTGTGTGTGTGTGTGTGTGTGTGTGTGAATTCTTGCTGCTCCCACGCGATTTTATATACCTTAGGAGATATTAAACTAGAACGATTAGGTACAGCCTCCATTTATCCCTTTATTACAGTATGTCTCCCCAAAGTTGAATAAAATCGTCTGGCAGTAGCAAGAGTGTAATGAAGAGTAGAAAGAAGAGTTGAATATCCTCAGCTTAGAGAGAGAGAGAGAGAGAGGGAGAGAGAGAGAGAGAGAGAATAACCTACAGGAACCCACCTTCTCACAAATTTTACTCACATTTGGAACGATGTGTAAAGTTATGTTATTTGTGTTCCCGACTCGTGGCATAGACTGGATGGTCCGTTCCCTATGGTCTGGCAGTCCTTTCTCATGCCACACTTTTTCACGTCACCACTTCGACACTAATACCCACCGTCCATATTGAATACATACCAGGGCTGTCTCATTCAGGGTTAATGTAATGGCATGATCGGGGATGCTTTATTTTTAAGGACATGTCGGTGTGGAGGATTAGTAAAGTCTTTTTTGACGAACATAATTTTCTTTAACGCCCTCATCTTTATTGCTCCCATCCCCAATCTCCCATCCCATCTGTTCACGTCATGTATGTATATATCTTCTCCATCCCATCCCATTCCTTCCCATCCCCTCCCATCCCACCCCATTCCATCCCACCCCGCCCCACCCCATGTCATCTTTATGGTATCCCTCCATCTATTCATCCCCTCATAATCCCTCCTGTTACATTTTCTCCTCTCTTCCTTCTCCCCTCTAGCCCCATATCAGAGCCCATTCTCCCTCCCATCATCATTTCCCCTTTCATATTCTTCTCCATGCATTATCTCCAAGCCCTTCATCCCCCACACATCATCCACCCTCTCCCATTCCATCCTTACATCCCCCTCAGCCGTCCCCACTTCTCCTGTCTATTCCCCTCACCTCATATTCCGTCCCATCCCATCCTTTCATCCCCCTTACCCGTCTCCCCCCTCCCCTCCCCTCCCCTCCCCTCACACACACACACACACAAGGAGATTTCATGAATTACCCGACTGAGCAAATGATCTGAGTGGCCGGGTCATTTGGCTAATAGGCCTCCAACCCGACCCTCTCTCTCTCTCTCTCTCTTAACCCTAAATTGCACACACACACACACACACACACACACACACACACACACACACACACACACACACACACACACACACACACACACACTGCACATTGAGAGAGAGAGAGAGAGAGAGAGAGAGAGAAAGAGAGAGAGACCTTAACCATAAATAGCAGGAGTTGGGCAGTTCATGTGATGGTTAAGGGGCATTCAGAGCCGCGACTTCAAATTGGGCTGTTAACATCCCCAATTGTAGTTAGGGGGAGAAAGGAAATGCAGGAAGTGGAGTGGCCAGGGAAGGGGTGATATACGGTGTGTTGTGGGATCGTTGCTGAGTAGGGATGGAAAGACGTGGAGTTTATTATTATTATTATTATTTTTATTATTATTATTATTACTATCTTTTGCGTATTTTTTGGACAAGATTAGGCGTCGGGCGATGGATTTTTTGATAGATGAGGAAAAAGTACATAGCCAGGCCTTAGTGTATAGCAGCGTTTCCCAAATGAGGAGAATTCCCCCATCCCCCCCCCCCAAGGAAAGTCTGAACATTCCGGGGAGGGGGAAGATAAAAGAAAAAATCAGAAACAGGGAAAGTAGCCTGATACTGTATTTCTGATATATTTTATAGTCAGATTTTTTTTGCCCTTTGATATTGCTTGGGCCACAGATAATTGTCATGCTGCAAAAAGTACACAGATCTAAAATTATTCCTGAAAAGAATTTGAATATCTCCATAATGCCGCAAGATCCTTGCCGTTACATATTAAAAGTAACGCTAAATGGAGGCGAACAGTTTTAGAATCCGGAGTTATTTATAATAACTCCCAAATGGGGGGAATTTCATCCTTTCGGAGGGGGGGGGGATCAACGGAGATTTTCTGACCAAAGTGAGGAATAATTAGGAAAAGTTTGAGAACCTTGGGGGTGTAGTTAGACTGATACATAGATCGATCAACTAGTCACGAGGCGCGAAATACTGACCTGTGAAGTGTCCCTTAAGTGGGAATAAAGTCATCTGGTCGGAGTAATAGTACTTCAGGGATTAATGGAGTGTTTATTTATCTGGCCGGAGTGATATTAAGAAAATCGTACATCAGGGATTAATGGAATGTATATTTATTTTATTTATTTTTTACCAGGAAGTGTCCCTTTAACTGTGTAAAATCGTCTGGTGATGTTTCTAATGACAACGTTACATTAAATAGTTGTCGGCGTGATTTATTGGTGTTCAAAAATACTTTATTGAATCATGTAATTAGTAAGGTATTGATTAGCCTAATTTGTCTTCCTAATTACGGTATATAAAGCAAATAAATAACCATACATCCCAGACTGTTAGATGTTTGGAAAAGAAAAAATTCTGAAATGGATATAAATTGAAATCTTGTATTGATCACTTGTTCTTCAAAATTTCTGTCTTTAACTGGATTGTATTTAATTCCATGGTGATTGATTGACGCTGAATAAAAAGCTAGATAAATGGTGCAATACGATACCTTTTTTTTTTCTCTACCACCAGACGATTTTCCTCTACCAAAAGCAGACGATGAAGCTAAGTAAATTTTCTTCTTGGTGCGGCTAGACGACTTTTTTTTTTCTTTTTAAGAGCAGGAAAAGCCTTTCGTGGGGAAGGGCTTAGATTAAATTATGAGTTTGGAAAGCTGTTTAGGAAATTCAGTATTATATCAACTTTTATTCATTCTTACTATTCTTGCTTTCTTTTTCGTTTCCTTTTTCCTTTTTTATTTATTTGTTTTACATTGGTCTTGCTGCCAGTAGACGGTTATATTCAGCTTGTCAAAATCCTCTGGCACTGGCGGGGTTAATTCGCTCTCAGAATCACCCAAAACTGGTTAGATATCAAGCTAATGGTTAATTATTGATGTGTGGGTAAAAAAAAAAAAATATGGTCTTTGTTTTTATGGTTGAGAATTTCAGTAGTAGATTAACTTGAAATATGCCAAACACTTCTGGCCTAGAATTTATGTAGGTGGGATTTATATGGATTTACGGATTTATTGAGTCCTGATTCCTCCAGTAATCCTTATGTTCCCTTTAATTACTCCCCACTACCCCCAGAATTCCCCAGTACCCTCCCCACCTCTGCCCAGATCTTAAATTCCCATAATACTCCCTAGATTCTTCCCTACTATTTGCCCATTGCTCCCATATTTTCTCCCCCTCCAACACTCCCTAGCTACAGACACTCACTCCCCACCTTCCTCCAGCGTCGCACCACCTCGACTCCTCCCCAGCTCTCCATTCCTCCCCAGCTCTCCATTCCTCCCCAGCTCTTCTCCACTCCCGATTCCTTCCTAACTCCTCCTCAGTCTCTACTCCCTTCCCTTCCTACCCAACTCCCAACTTCTTCTCATCACCCTACCGCCAAACATCCCACTCTCCCCAACTCCCCACTCCCAAACATCACACTCTCCCCAAGCATCCCACTCCTCCCTAACTCCCCACGCCCCAACTCCCCACTCCCTCCAGCTCCCCACTCCCCCCAGCTCCCCACTCCCCCCAGCTCCCCACTCCCCCCAACTCCCCACTCCTCCCAACTCCCTGTGGTGGCGTGGAGAGAAAGGAGTATATTTGCCTGATAATTAAGGCCTGGGGGATCGTAAGGTCTGGGTGCACTCTTTGTAAGTCGATGCCTCCCCACTCCCCCCACTCCCCACTCCCTTCTGCTCCTTTCTCCCTTCTCCTTCCTCTTCCTCCCTACTGACTCCCCCCTATCCACTCCCTTCCCCCTTCCTCCTCACTCTCCTCTCTTCACCCCACCCTTCCCTCCTCCCCCTTACTTTCTCCCCCTTCCCTCCTTCCTCACCGCTCCCCACTCCTCTTCCTTCTCACTGACTCTTGTTTCCATTCCTACCTACTCCTCACTTCCCACTCCCGCCCTTCTCTTCACACCTCACTCCCTCCGTATTATTCCCCTTCCTCCCCACTCCTCACATCCTCGAAACTCCCTACACTCCCTTGTTACTCCCCTTCATCCCCAAACCTCACTCCCCGCCATCCCTCTTCCTCCTTACTCTCGTCCTCCTCTCTGCTCACTCCCTTCCCTCCCGCGTCCTTCCTCCTGCCTCTCCTCTTCTTACCTACTCCTCACGCACTCCTCTTTGCTTACTCACTCCCCATTCTCTACCCCCTCCTTCCCTTCCTCCTCACTCCCTCCTTCCTCCCCACACCCCCTTCCAACCCTCGAGTCATCATCCCCAGTCCCCACACTCCCTCCCCAGCTTCTCCATGCATTTTCTCCCCACTCCCTAGTCCCGTCTTTCCTCCCCACCCGCCAACTCAGCTCTCAGAAATCCCCCCCCCCTCTCTCTCTCTCTCTCTCTCTCTCATAAATATATATATATATATATATATATATATATATATCAGTCCGTCGGTCGTATCTGCGTGTTTACCTGTGTATATATAATTTTATGTTTATCTATCTATCTATCTATCATGTCTGTTTGTCTGTCAGTATATCCGTATATCTGTATTTGTCTCTGTCTATATTTATCTATCGATTTATGTCATGTCTGTTCACCTGTCTATCTTTCTATCTGTATCTAATTTTCCCACTGTCTGTTAATCGTTATCTGTCATGTCTATTTGCCCCCCTCCTCTCTCTCTCTCTCTCTCTCTCTCTCTCTCTCTCTATCCACCCCACCATCCCTCCCCTTTAAGCTTACTCCGCCCTCCCCAGACACTCTCGCTACTCCCCACTTCCTAATCCCTCTCTCCAGCCTTACCCAGCAGTCCCCAAACTCAACATCTTTTCCCAAGGCCCATCTTCCACTCCCCAAACTCATCCCCTACTCCCCAGACTCTTCTCTCACTCCCCAAACAATTCTTCCACTCACCAAACTCACTTCCCACTTCCTAAACTCACTCCACACGTCTTAACTTTATTTCCCAGGCTTTCACTCGGTTTCCCTAATCCCTCTTACGATCTGTCGATTCCCCCAGCATCCCACGCGACCCCAACCCACCCCCTAAAGCCCCGCAATCCCATCTCCACCCCAGTTCCCCACTTTTTCCCCAAAATTTTTCACCAATCCCTAAGAATCTCACCTAAACAAACACCCATCCTATGCAATACGATAACACTCATCCATCCCCCAAGTTTTTTTTTTCCCTACAGCCCAGGACTTTCCCCAACGCCCCAGTATTTTCCCCAGTTTATTTCCCCATACCCCAGTCTCACCCAACGACTCCTCACCCACTCCCCAAACTCCCCGGCAGATCCCCAGCACGGCCTCCTGCTGCTGCTACTCCCCGTGTGGGCGCCTGTGTCACTTGGGTATGGTTTCGGGCGGGCGGATCAATAACACTCCCGCTACGCCCACTCCCCCAGCCCGCCCACAGACACAGGCAGGGGCGGCGCGAATGACGGGGAAGAGATGGGGGCGGAGGAGTGGATGGGGATGGGGATTTAGAATTGGTAGGATAGGTCTGGGGAAGATAGGGAAAGGGGGAAGAGTTGGTTGTGTTTTTTTAAGTTGGGTAGGGATGGGGTTAGAGTAGGTTAGGCTAGGCTAGGCTGGGCTGGGCTAAGGGATAGAGGGAAATAGGGAAGGTGAGGATGGGGAAGGGGGCGGAGTGGGTTGCGATGTGGTTTAGGCTTCGTTGGAAAGGTTTTAGTGCGATAGGAATAGAGGGAAGGATTGGTTGATTTTCATAAGTTAGCTTAGTTTAGTTTTAGCTTTAACTCGGCTTAGTTTTAGTGAAGAGGTAGGAGAGTGTTCGGGGGAAGGGAGAGGGAGAGGGGAAGTGGCTGTGGATGTGGTTTATGCTTAGTAGGACAGAAAAAGGTTGAGAGAGGAAAAGGAATGGAAGAGGGAAAATATATACCGGTTTATATATATATATATATATATATATATATATATATATATATATATATATATATATATATACATATATACATATTTTTCATATTTCATATGCATTAACATATACATATATGTATGTATTCAATGTTGATGTGGGTTGGTTTGTGTTACAAAAGATCAGGTTGGTAGTACTGTGGATAAAACTTTTTTGTGATTATGGATTGTGGTAGTTGGAGAAAAAGGGATAGGTTACGAGAGAGAGAGAGAGAGAGAGAATGTGAGGAGGGAGACAATTAGAGGGGTTAGTTGGTGGAGATGAGGAAATATAATGATCTAAAGGGGACTGAAATAATGAAAAGAGACAGGAGGAGGAGAAGGAGAGTGAGAAAAATTTTAGAGGGTGAAGAGGGACTGTGGGGAATGAGTGGGTGAGGGAGGGGAATAGGGGTTGAATAGAATATATATATATATATATATATATATATATATATATATATATATATATATATATATATATATATATATATATATATATAAGTGATTGAATGATTGAAACATTGGGAAAGAAAAAGGAACGAATCAAAAGAGGAAAGAGGGGAGGGAGAAGTGGGGAAGATTTGAGAAGGAAAAGATGAGGTGGACGAAAAGAAGACAAAAGCAGAGGTGGAGAAGAGGGGAAATGAAACTGAGAGGGAAGGAATTATGGGAAAAGAAAGAAAGAAGATAAAAAAAATCAGAGGAGGTAGTCAAGGAAAGCGAAAGAAAGCAGTTTGAGAAAGACTAACAGAGAAGGGGGGAATGATACCGAGACAACATATAAAAATTAATTTCTCTCTCTCTCTCTCTCTCTCTCTCAGATGTTTATGGGGCAGGAGTGTTTGTAGTGGTGGTGGAGGGAGATAAGGATAGTGGAGTAGGTGTGGATGGAATTTGAAGAGGGTGGAATTGGATGAGATTAACCCTTTCAACCCGTGGACGTAGCTCTGAAATCTCTTACCATCCACGGACGATTTATTCAGGCTTAGGAGAGATTTTTTTTCAGCTGGAGGGGTTAGTTATAGTCTTCATTAACCCCTTCACGGCAAGAGATAAGAGATAAGGTTGAGTCAGGTCGTCTGGAGATACGGAAGCTAGATGAGGGTCTTGTAGTGAAGAGGTGAGGGGAAGAGGAGTTTGTGGAGGAGTAAACCAGGATGATGATGATGATGATGATAGAATATGAAGATGTTGCTGTGAGGGCAGGGGGAGTTTGTGAAGGTGGAAACCAGAATGAAGAAATGAAGAAGCTAATGATGATGATGATGATGATGATGGTAATGGTGATGGTGATAACAGAATATGAAGATGTTGCAGTGAGAGAAGGAGGAATTTTTGACGGAGGGAACCAAGCGAAGGTGGTGATGATGATAGAATATGAGGTCAAAAGTAAACAGATGTGGATAGAAAATAGACGAGTAGATGAAGATAGTTGCAGCCTTGAAATAAAAAAGTTAACCCATTGAATTAGGTGATTTTTATTTTTTTTCATGCTATCTCCAAAATCCCATGTATTTTTCATTGATATTTTTACCACGACGATTTTTTTCACTTCTCCGTCGTTAACTCTTTAATTTTGAATGTCTGTCTTGAGTAAAATAAAACTGTCTGGTGGTAGCAAGATTGAAATAGACAAATATAATGGGAAAAAAATATTATCAGACTGAACGGGTTAATAAGGCTAACTCCCCCCACTTCGAAAATCGTCTCCCAGGCTGAGTGAAACCGTCTTTAGGTAGGAAGAGTGGAGTATAAAAGACGATATGGTGTTTAGGGATTTAAAGGTGATAGAGGCGCTGGTGATGATGATGATGGTGGTGGTGATGGTGATGTTGGTTGTGGTGATGATGATGGTGATGTTGGTTGTGATGATGATGATGGTGATGGAGTTGGTGCTGATTTTGATGATGATGATGATGATGGTGTTCAGTGTGGTGATGACGATGGTGGTGTTGATTATGGTGACGATAGAAGTGGTGGTGGCGATTGTGGTGATGGCGGTGATAGTTAAGATGGTGATGAGGGGGCCTTTGGTGGTGATGATTAAGTTTATGGTAATGGAAGTGATGTTATTAAAGCGATTTTATGGTGGTGTGAAAATTATGATCGTGGTGAAGATGCTGGCAGTTTCTTTTGCAGTTTAAGAATCTTTTTGCCTCATTGTAGTGTTGTTGTTGATGATGATGATGATGATGAATAATGGTAGTAGGAGTATTAGTAGCAGTAGTAGTAGTAGCAGCAGTAGCAGTATCATCATCATCATCATCTTCATTGCTCCTGGTATTAAGTCAATAAATCAAACTATTATCCGTCTATAAACTGTCATTAAATACCCTAACCTCCTTTCATAGCTCCACGCCAGCTAAGGTCATTACTCGAAAGGACAATGGACGATTTTAGTCAACTGGAAACAATGGACCACTCAAAGGGAAGAGAAAAAAAGAAAAAAGAAAAAAAAGCCGAGCGCCATTGTTGTTCTAAATTAAGTCCACGTTTCCTGATTTATAGGCGCTCAGGTGTTGTCATTTAGCTCTTTAGAAGCCACGGATGTATTTATGGATGTATTTCTTCACCTGAAAGAAATCGTAGTTGTTTGAGGGGTAAAAATTATATGAACTGAGCTCGTACTAGATGGTTTTGTTCAGTTGAGAAAAATCGCAGTAGTGAGGGGTTTAAAAATTATATGATCTTATCTTCTTCAGACGATTTTGTTCAGCTGAGAGAAATCGTAGCAGTCAGAGGGGATATACACTGAGGTAATGTTATTTTTGCGGTGTTAAGTTGCTTTTTCAGAGCAACATCAGACGATTTTCTTCATCTGAGAGAATCCTATGAAATGTAATAAAAGCTTCATAAATATCCCTTTATTATTATATAGACCTAGGTACTTCATTCAAACAGCTGATATTTCTCTCTCTCTCTCTCTCTCTCTCTCCTTTTTTTACCACTTATAACAGAATAGGTGTTTAACGGAGAGAATTTCTGACCCTTTCACCGATGTTTTTTTTTTTTTCCGAAAGATAAAATTGTCTGGCAGTAGTAACTAAACTTAAAAACATCCTCGTACTAAAGGGGTTGGGTCTTAAGGAAATGTAAAAAATGAATAAATGTCGCTGGTTCTTCACGTTTCCATCTCACAGTAACTGTTTCACGTATTTTGTTTTTCATTCCCTTTATTTTCAGACGATTTTACTCAGCTTAGGATAGGCAATTTGAACTGGAGGGGTTAGATACAGCCTTGATCAACCCCTTCACTACTAGACTTTAGTGAAAATCGGTGACTAAAATCGTCTGTTTGTGTAGGTCATTCACTTTAACTTGCCCAGAGCTTCATCCTGTCGCAGCGTATGGCAGAAAAAGTTCCGTGGCCCGTCATGCTCTCCGTAGCACTTCTTCGTGACTACCTTCCTATTCTAGTATATATCTCCCATTGTAACTCGGCATTCAGGATGGGGGGATGGCGATTATAGGCCAGTGTAGAGTGAACAGAATATAGCTCAATTAGAGTTATTTAGTGTAGGTGAAATGTGATAGCCTCTTAAATTAACCCCTTCACGATAACGCGTTTTTTCTTCCACCTTGTTTTCCCCTTTTTTCTTTTTTCCTTTTTTCTTTTTCTTTTTTCCCATTTTTCTTTTTGCTTTTTTCCTATTTTTCTCTTTACTTTATTCGTTTTCCATGTTTCCTTTTTCGTTTATTTTCTTTTTTCTTGTTTCCTTTTTTCTTTATCCATTTTTTTCCTTTTTTTTCCTTTTTTCCCCATGCCACCGTCCTATGATTATAATTAGCTCAGGAGAGTTTTCGATCCTGGGGAGATAGACGTGACCTTCATTAATCCTTCTGAAATGGCCTTTACTGAGGTGAAGCAAAAATCAAGTGAAGAGGATTAAAGTTTGATTTTTTTTTTTAGGATTTGGTGGGTTTCATCTCGAGTCTGGTGATTCTCTCTCTCTCTCTCTCTCTCTCTCTCTCTCTCTCTCTCTCTCTCTCTCTCTCTCTCTCTCTCCCTCTCTCTCTCTCTCCCCACAACCACACAATTAAACTCCAGGTAGATCTTTAATTGTGACAGAGTTGAAGCAGTCATTATTGTGTGTGTGTGTGTATGTGTGTAATGATGTCTTCCATATATCATTCTTGCCGCTGCCGTAGTTATAGTCCTATATACCTTAAAGGAATTTTTTTGAGAGTGAAAATACTGCAGACACTCTTCATTTATCACCTTTATTACGATCTCTGTCTTACTCTATTCGTGTATCCGACAGGCAGTTTTATTTATCTTGGAGGGAGATCTCTGTTAGGGAAGAGACTTTGAATTCATCTCCAGGAACCGCTTCAAGATCATGATTTTTTTTTTTATTCCTTTCTTGGTATCTCCCGTCAATAATATGTAACTTAGGGGAGACTCCGATGGTGGTTAATATGTACTGGATCTTCCTAACTGGCCTTAATAGAACTGACTTGCTTTCATGTGACGGAAATGGGTCACTCATGTTGAACACATTTCGTTGTGATGTGAATTTCGATGACCTCCAGGTAAAAGTGAATCTCCTTGGTTACTAATTAATCAGTCCTCGATTCTGACTACACCTGACCATCAACCGAGCTTGAAGGGGTTGGGATCTTTGGGGGGTTAGAGGTGCTTTAGAGTATGTCAGTTAGATGAATGATTTGTTCTTTATGCTGTATGGTAACTGAACGTAAATTTTCGTGTGAGTGAAGCTGGTGGATTTGATTGGTACAAGTATATCAGGAAATGTGGTGTGATTACTGATGGGTCGACAGAGATTTATGATAGGGTAAATATGAGGCAGGGTTAGTTTAGGCCAGGTAAGAGTGTAGTGAGATGTATATGAAGTTAGTTTAGGTAAAGTTGAGGCTGTCTGGGTCAGGAAAGATGATGTTGCTTAAGGTGAGGTTGGGTCAGGAGGAGGTTAACCCCGTGAATTTAGTAACGTATATCTCGCTTTAATCAGACCATCACCAGACGATTTTATTCAAGGTGGGAAGAACCTCAGACAGTGAAGGGGTTAACGAAAGGTGTATCCAACCCTTCCAGCTCGAAAAGTCTCTCCTGAGCTTAGTAGCATCGTCTGGAGATGATAAAAAAAAAAATAACTGAAATGAAATGGAAGGGTTAAGGAGTAGTCAAAAATAATGTACAGTAGATAAGGTGAAGTTATCTAAGTTGTGTATTTTTAGAGTAAGTTGTTTAAAAATAGATCACACAAACTGGGGTCAGGGCTGATGCCGTATTAGGTTACCATATATAAGGAGAGGCTAGGATAAGTTTACCTTTGACAGATCAGGTGGTACAGGTAGGGGTAGGAGTTCGCCTTCTCTTCTGTTGGGCCTGTTTCACACTTAGGCCACGTTTGTTACCTACCTTCCTTACGTATCATATCAGAGAGCCTAATCTATGGGCGGAGAAACATCCAAGCCTCTCTCAGTTTAGGAGTATTAGCAAGCAAAGGAAATTAAAAAAATCAAGGAGGTGAAATACTAGGCGCGCTTATATTCCAGAGTGAATGTTAATTTGTGTAGGAAGTAGTCCGGTATATGATGCCAGGGTAGATTATATCATGTGGTATACTTGGTACCTAATGATTTACAAAGAGCGAAATGAGGTTATGTCCGTCAAGGTTAGGTCGGGTGGCATACTGGGTTATACTGGATCATACTGTGTCGTAGAATTAGGTCAGGTCAATATTCTTCGTAGCTAGGTCAAACGAGGTTGCATGCCAAGGTGTATAAGACGAGGGAAGGTCAGGCTATGTTAGTTAAGGTGGCATGTTGAGTATGTGAAGAAATGGTCAGGTTGTATAACTCATAAAACTAGAGTTGGTCTCATCCTTTTATTAGACCTGTTTATATTGGCTTAGTTGAAGTGCTAGGTTGCTTGAAATGCCCTATCGAATTATAGTAGCTCATTTTAAATACAAAATTACTTAACACTTAGACTTTTATGGCAGCCGAGGAAAATCGTCCGAAATTAGCGGGGTCCTATGACTCTCAGCTGAATTAAATCGTCCAAACAGAGCTGTGAATACGAACGCGAGAAGACGCAACCAAGGGAAGTTAAAATTTCGTGTCATATCACAGTAGCTCAGGTGAAATAGCAGGTTACTAAAGTCATGTCATGGGGGATGATGTTAGGTCAAGAGGCGAAGAATGTAACCGGGCACTAAAAATGACGAGGTTGGGTGAGACGAGGCCTTGTTCTCTCATATTAAGTGTGATGGGATATCTGCTAAGTCAGGCGGTGGTGAGGCCATGCTAAAGATATTAGCTCATCAGATATCGCAAAAATTGATCATTCAGATGGTAGGTTAAACAGATTTTTAGTGGATAAATGTAACATTAGTTTGGTAAAGATATCAGATTAGGGGAGATAATTTCTGACGAGGTAGGATATTAGACCAGATGGTGATAAGGTCGTTTCCTGTCAGGTCAGGTCAGCGTCAAGATAATACCTGTGGCCATTAAGACAGCGAAACAAAATCTTATGGTGTTACCCACATAAAAATTGAGACCATTTTCCTCAAAAGTGATATCCTGTGGGGAAAAAAAAAGAAAAAAGGATGAGATAGTAAGGTAGTTAAGAAATAATGTGGGACGAGCTTAGAGAAGGTGAGGTGGGACAGGTAGATGGTTAAGGTGAGGTATAGCAAGTTAGTTAGGGTGAGATTGGTGCGGTGTGATAAGATTAATTACGAGTATATACTTAGGTGAGCCAGGTATAATGAGGTGGGATAACAAGGTAGTTATGGTGAGGTGGGATGGCCAGGTAGTTAACGTGAATGTTGAGGTGGGATACCAAGGTAGTTATGTTGAGGCAGTTATGGTGAGATGAGAAAGGAAGGTAGTTGTGGTGAGGTGGGATAGCAAGGTAGTCACGGTGAGGTAGTTAAGTTGAGGTGATGTACAAGGTAGTTATGGTGAGGAGACATAGCAAGGCACAGGTAGTAAAGGTCAGGTAATTAAGGTGATCATGGTGTTCTTGTAAGGTGGTCA
The DNA here is from genome assembly GCF_032717465.1 of Coenobita brevimanus. NCBI lineage: Eukaryota > Metazoa > Arthropoda > Malacostraca > Decapoda > Coenobitidae > Coenobita > Coenobita brevimanus. The sequence continues at coordinate 41,263,192 of NC_137024.1, read as the reverse complement.
TGGTGTAGTTGTTAAGGTGAGGTGAGATAGCAAGGTAGTTAAGGTGAAATAGGATAGCAGTTAAGAAGCAAGGGTAGGTGAGATGAGAGCAGGTAGCATTTGTGACCCCTCCCTTACCTGCGAGTAGAGCGTGAGTCTGGCGGTCCTCTCCTCTTTAAAAGGGGCACCGCTCCCTCTCTCTCACCCCCCCTCTCACTCTCATCTCTCTCTCTCTCTCTCTCTCTCTCTCTCTCTCTCTCTCTCTCTCTCTCTCTCTCTCTCTCTCTCTCTCTCTCCCCTGGATTTATGGATTTTTCATCCTTTCGCTGCTTTACTCTCTCTCTCTCTCTCTCTTTCCTGGATTTATGGATTTTTCATCCTCTCTCTCCCTCTCTCTCTCTCTCTCTCTGGCTTTACTGATTTTTCCACCATCACTACCAAGTTTCACTCCCGTATTACAACAAGCCCTTCTGGTGAGCTTCCCTTATTTTCCTCCTCGTCTTAAATTTTGTAGTTATTTTTTTATGTGTGTGTGTGTGTGTGTGTGTGTGTGTGTGTGTGTCCGTATTATTTTCTTCGTATTTCCTCGCTATGTACGTTTCCTCTTATTATTTACCTGTGTTTCCGGCCCGTATTTATCCACCTGCGTTATGTTATCTCACGTATTTTCTCCACTACTAAACTTGACCTAAAATTGTCATCTCTCCGTATTACTGAGCTGTATCCAGATATAAACACTAGAATATAATGCTAGTCACAAAGAAGTGCTACGAGAAGGATCCACAGCCGTAGCGTTGTAATTTATCCACCTGCGTTATGTTATCTCACGTATTTTCTCCACTACTATACTCTGTTCATCTAAACTTGACCTAAAATTGTCATCTCTCCGTATTACTGAGCTGTATCCAGATATAAACACTAGAATATGATGCTAGTCACAAAGAAGTGCTACGAGAAGGATCCACAGCCGTAGCGTTGTATTTTTTCTGTCTCTGAGCTTCGTGAAATCAGCTGCAAAAGGACGATAATCTGGGCCAAGTTAAAGTGAATGAGCTAAAAGTATTACTGTAATATTTTTCCCATATTAATCTGTTACCTTGTTTATTATTATTAGTAGTAGTAGTTGCCTTATTATTATTGTTGGTATTATTATTATTATTATTATTATTTATTCCATAACTACAGTAACTAATTTTTTTTCTTTAACGCGTATGGCCGTATTTCATCTGCATTTCACGCTGTTACGTATGTAGAGACATTCTGACATGTGGGAGGGAGTTGAAACACACACACACACACACACACACACACACACACACACACACACACATCACAATCGTCTTTTCTCAGGGCAGTATTGCAGGTGGCTTTGGGGATTTCGTAACCTGGATTTATAAGCGATTTATTTTGCCTACTGCACTTTTAACTTTCTCATTTATTATATATTTCGTTTTAATATCGACATAATGAGTATCAGTAACGTTCAGGAGGATATTATTGAGGTGTAATGTGTAAAATAAATCGCTTACAAAGAGGTGTTAGGGATTTTCGAAGGGCACTTAATCCCCGTATGACTTCTACCTTTTCCACGTATTGCACTTCCAAGTATTACACAGACGTATTGCACCTCGTCAGAAGAGAGAGAGAGAGAGAGAGAGAGAGAGAGAGTGTTACCTTTCCATATTTACCCCTTGAAGACGATAACGTATTTCTCTCTCTCTCTCTCTCTCTCTCTCTCTCTCTCAGCAGACGATTTTGTTAACCCTGGAGAAACCATTTGTAGCGTAGGGGATAGGAACACTCCATTTAACCCCTCCACAACCTGATACTCCTCTCCCCAAGCTGAATAAAATCGTCTGAAGGGCTTCTTCGATATCCCTTTGTGTCCATCTTTACCTTTACGTATTTAATCTTATTTTTTTTCATAGTTGCGTATTAATCTTTCTACTCGTCCTGATTATTCTTTTTCTTCATTCCCCTATCGTATTTATCTTTCCCTCTTCTCCTCTGGTTTTATCTTTCTTTTCCTTGGCATTTTTATTTATATTTCTTCCTCATCAGTTTCATAGATTGCCGTATTATTGTCTTCTTCTCTTCCGTATTAGTCCTTTCCTTTCTGCATCATTCCGTATTTATCTTACTGCTCTTCCGTGTTTACCTTATTGCGCTCCTTTATTACTCTTGCCGCTCCTCCGTATTTCCCCTGTCTTTACTACCGATTCCCCTGTGCTTTCTCCACTTACCCTTCAATACACAAAATCCTTGCAGACCCCAGACGATTTTATACAGCTCTAAGGGGGATTTTTTGCAGTGGAGGGGTTGATGAGGACTACATGACTCCTGGCGCCGAAAAAATCCCTCTTAATCTGAATGAAATCGTCTGGAGGCAAGTGGGATAAAGTAGAATGCACGTCCTCAGAGTGAAGGAGTCAATTTTGCTTCCATCAGACGATTATATTCAGCATGGGATAGACGGTTCATGGTAAAGGGGGGGTTAGAATCCATCTCCCTGGGCCTCTTCAGTACGATGACTATTATGCTTTTTTCAGACGATTTTATTCAGCTTCAGGTAGAGGTTGCATTGTCGCTTTGCATAATACTCCCTCGTTGCAGCCTGTAATAATATCTTCAAGACGTTCACGATCTTGGAAGTGTGTTGTTGCTTTCTTAGGACGATTTCCTTGACCTTGGGGTAGATTGTTACTGGAAGGGTTAGATAGCATTCATTAAACCTAAAAGAGCTATTACTGTCGGTATTATTATTATTATTATTATTGCTGTTATTATTATCATCATCATCATCATTAACATCATCACTCCTCCTCCTCCTCCTCCTCCTCCTGTTGTTATTATTATTATTATTATTATTATTATTATTATTATTATTATTACTCCTGTCAACTCTACAGCATTTGATTTCCTTTTAAAATTTTCTGGGGTTAGGGATTTTTCGAACTGGAGGGGTTGGATACAGCCTTCATTAACCGCTTTGCAACGAGAGGTCATGCCTAAGCTGAAGAAAATCGTCCGTGAGTAACAAACATAAAATACAAGAATAAAATAGGCGACATCAGGCTGGGGGGTTAATCGTCTTGCTGGTGTGGACGATATGTTGTTTTATTTAGGTTAATTTGAGACGATTTCGTTCAGCTGAGAGAGAGAGAGAGAAACACACACACACACACACACACACACACACACACACACACACAGGGCTGATGAGAGGGCCGGGGTTGAGAATGTGGCAGCGGTGATAGAGTTTAGGGCGTGATGGTGATTGCACAGTGACCCCTTATCACCCGTCATTAAAGGTCACAGAGGGTAATGTTATCGCAACCAGGATTACTGATAGGGTCGTTAGAGGCAGTTAGATACGGGGAAGTTAGGTTTGAGTAAGTTAGATTTCATAGGAGTGGAGTTAGATGCGATAAGGGTTTGATTAGCGATAAGGGGATAGGAGGCTGATACGGAAAAGTTAGATAGCGATAAGGGGATTGGAGGCAGATAGGGAGAAGTTAGATTTGGTTAAGTTAGATTTGATTCCATTTGTTAGAATTGGGGTTAGGTCTAGATGAGTTAGAAGTTGGGTTTGATTGGTGATAAGGGATCTGGATGACTTAGGAGTGATTAAGTTAGGATTAGTATTGGTGGCAGTGAATGAAGTTAGACCTGGAAAAAGATAGGATTACTGGTAGGGGGATTAGTGGCACGTGGATCTGGATAATCTAGGTGGGATTAAGTTAGGTTTGAAGTGGTTTGATAAGGATGGGATTAAATCTGAGGAACTTAGTTGTGATTAAGTTAGATTTAATTTGGTTTGGCGGGGATGGAGCACCACACTTCGTCGCTGTGCTCCTCTCTAACTTAAGCCTTTGAGCTTGTGGCGAGTTAATTACCACCGTCCTGGAATTCAAAGGTACTGCCTCATCCACGTTACCACAATTACCTCCCCGTGTGTTACCTTAGTTCCTTATTTTACCTACTGACCCATACAAAAGAGGATGGACACCCGAGTAGAGTAATACCAGCTGCCCACACCGGGATTCGAACCATGGCGCTCTCAGATGGACAGAAACGTAACTAACAGTGCTACCCAATCAGCCACCGCGGTACGGTACAAAAAAAAAAAAAAAATCCAAGAAGGCAATTACTTCCTGTATTTTGTCAGAAAGTTGTGTTATCATCATCATCATCATCAGTCATCATCATCATCATCATCTATCTTACTGCTACTTCCGCCATCCCCGCTACCGTCTGTCATCATCATCACTACTATTGCATCTTCCACCATCACCACTTCCGTCTGTCATCGTCTGAGTGAACCCATTCGCTACGAGGGGCCTTCCAAAGCTAAATAAACTCGTCTGTCTTTAGCAAATATGAAACTTATTAACATCATGGCACACTAGGGGTAAAAAAGACAAATCCTCCCCATATCGTTTTTTCCTATCACTCCCCCTTCACCCTCAACGATAGTAATAATAATAGCCTAGGTAATAATAGCTCACCTCGGGACTATTATTACTAGCACTCAAGCCCCACTAATTACCCCTCCATTGTTCCCAGCTTCACCCAAAATATAGTGATAAGAAATGCACAAACAATAGAGCAACAAATAGGGCAGGAGACAGAGGGACAAACAGGCCTATTGTTGACTTGTTTTGTATGCGTATAGAGGCCTGTGATTGTCGTGTCAGGGCGTCTTTGAGTTGACTTTTGTTTTTGATGCGGATGATGGAAAGGGATGGGTTGGGGTGGTAGGGGAGTTGAGAGACAGACAGACAGACAGATTGTCGTTGAATTAAATGGGGGTGTTTTGTGTGTGTGTGTGTGTGTGTGTGTGTGTGTGTGTGTGTGTGTGGAGTACATGAGGGAGGGCGGCTTGTAGGGGCGGAAGACGTGTAGCTTCGACAACCCTTGATCAGTTCTGGGATTGGGAATTGAACAACAAAAAGATATATACGAGTAGGCTAGACTCTAGAGGGAGAAGAATTGTGTGTGGCGGGGACGGCGAAGGCAGCGTTCCTAGTGTCTACCCGGCATCATTTCAGCTTCCCATAACCCCTTTCGTACGTCATAGTTTTTTTTTTTTTCCATATATTTAACCTCCAATCTTTACATGGGTGATAACTGATTTCGTGAGGCCGGGTAGGCACTGGTAACACTGACAGAGCCGCCCCCGTAACACACAAGAATTTAACAGCTGAGTGGCAAAGTCGGGTGCAGTATACTGTACAAACTACCTTCTATATAGATAGATAGATAGATAAAGATAGGTAGATAGATAGATATATTATTGGGTAGGGATGCTGTGTTTTTTTCAGTGCCTCTGGGTTTTTCCCTATGCAAGAATTTTTAACACTTTCGGTATGTTTTTTTTTTTTTTCTGCTGCCCGGCCAGACGATTTTTATTCAGCTTCATGGAGACGCATTCAAGTGAAGTGATTTATGTTTTTCTTTTTTTTTTTTTTTTTTTTTTTTTTTTTTTTTTTTACATTGTTGAACCTTACACTTATTTTTCATTGGCTTAATGGAAAACTTGAAATAAACTGTTTTCCTCTAGACATTTATTTTTTTATTGATCCATTAGTATTTTAGCCTGGCAATGTGTAGACGATTTTGTTCATCCAGGCGAGTATCTCTGACCGTCAAGAAATTAAACTTCGCAGTAATATCCTCAAGAGCAACGTACTTACACTGCATCTTCTGGCGTACTGATGCATGATGTTGGTCTGTGCTAGTAAAAACTCAGCACTTTCATCTTGTCTTTTCAAACAGTAGCTTTGTGTAAAAATGGAGATGGTTTCAGAGTTCATATTTGAGGAATTGTTTGTCGATTTAACATTCTTCTTCTTAGGTGCACAATTATATATATATATATATATATAGATATATATATATATATATATATATATATATATATATAGATAGATAGATAGATAGATAGATAGATAGAGAGAGAGAGAGAGAGAGATAGAGATAGAGAGAGAGATATAAAATCTTGGCTTCCGTTTGTCGAATAGGTGTTGGAGTCTTGAATGAGGGTCGTTTATGTAGAGCTTTGGAAGTTGGGTCGTGTGTGTGGATTAAAGGCCATTGGGGTCCGTCTGTGGTGGGCCCTATGGAGTCTGCCTTGGTGGGTTATGTCCCTCTTATTTATAGCGACTGGGGGGCTTGGCCTTGTAGGTGTATCACATATGGTAACCCTTTTTTTTATTTCTTATTCTCTCTCTCTCTCTCTCTCTCTCTCTCTGTTTATGTATCTATCTATCTATCTATCTATTACGCCCCTAGTCTGTGAGAGACTTGGCAGAGAGAGAGTCACGCTTCGAAGATCTCACTATAGAAAGACCATCATTCTTTCTTTCTTTCCTTTTTCCCTTTTTTATTTCTTTTTTTGGAATGAGGACAGTCAGAATGAAGTGAAAATGGTGCGGGGCTTGAGAGAGAGAGAGAGGGGGGGGGGAGAGAGTATGTAAAGTCTCCCATAACATCAAAACTATGTGATAAAAACTCAGAATTATAAAACAAAGCAAAAGACCAAAAAATCACCATCACTACGCCCCCTCACCCTGTCCAGGCCTAGTGACCCTGGCGCTCTCTCTCTCTCTCTCTCTCTCTCTCACACACACACACACACACACACACACACACACACACACACACACACACACACACACACACACACACACACACACACACACACACACACACACACACTTTTTTTGACCCCTCCCGACCTATAAAACTTGACTACTAGAGAAACAATTGATCGATCGATGAACCGGGCTCTCTCCTCCCCTCTTCACCTCCCCTCCCTCCTCCCCTCTTCACCTCCCCTCCCTCCTTCATCCCTCCCTCCCTCCATCACTCTCTTTACTTCTTGCTCTCTTTCCTCCCTCTGTCACTCACTTTCAGCCTTCAGTCACTTTTCTTTTTGTTTTTCTCTTCTTGTCCCATTTATTATTCTCCCTTCCTCTTTTATGCTTCCCCTCCCTCTTCCCTCCCTCCCTCACCCTTCTCTCTATCACTCTCTTTACTTCCTCGCTCTCTTTTGTCTCCCTTTGTCACTCTCTTTCACCCTTCAGTAATTTTTTTTTTTGTCTCTCTTTGTCCCTTTCCCTTCGTTCTTTCGTTCATTATCCATCTCATTCGGTCTCTCTCCTCTCCCTCCCTCCCTCCCTTTCTGCATCACTCTCTACTTCCTTACTCTCTTTTCCTCTCTCACTCTCTTTCACCTTTTAGTCTCCTTTTTGTTCTTCTCACTCTCTTCCATAGATTTCCTTCTCTCTTCCCCTCCCACCCTCCCTCTGTCATTCTCTTCACTTCCTTGCTTTTTCCTCTCTGTCACTCTCATTCACAATTTATTCATTTATTTCTTTGTCTTTATATTTCTCCCATTTCTCAGCCTCTCTCCCCCCTTCTCGTCTCTCCCCTCTCTCTCTCCCTCCCTTCATCACTCTCTTCACTTCATCTGCTCTCTCTCTCTCTCTCTCTCTCTCTCTCTCTCTCTCTCTCTCTCTCTCTCTCTCTCTCCCTCCCTTCATCACTCTCTTCACTTCATCTGCTCTCTCTCTCTCTCTCTCTCTCTCTCTCTCTCTCTCTCTCTCTCTCTCTCTCTCCTCTCTCTCTCTCTCTCTCTCTCTCTCTCTCTCTCTCTCTCTCTCTCTCTCTCTCTCTCTCTCTCTCTCTCTCTCTCTCTCTCTCTCCCTCGCTCCCCAGATCACTCTCTTCACTTCATCTGCTCTCTCTCTCTCTCTCTCTCTCTCTCTCTCTCTCTCTCTCTCTCTCTCTCTCTCTCTCTCTCTTTCGACCCCTATATCTCACTCCTTGCATCCCACACTTTCCTCCCTTGCTCTCTTTCCTCCCCGTCACTTTTTTTTTTTTTTTTTTTTTTTTTTTTTTTTGCTCATTTATATTTCCATACGTGAATAATTCTTTCTCTTTCCTGTGCCTCCCTCTCGCTCACCTTTCATACACTTCCGTCTCTCTCTCTCTCTCTCTCTCTCTCTCTCTCTCTCCGGTACATTTCTCTTTTCCCCCCGTTTCTCTCCATCTTTCATGTCGTTTTTCCTTTTTCCCACTTTTTCTCTCCGCCCACTCTCCTCCTCTCCCCTCTCTCTCCCCCTCTCCCCTCCCCCATCCCTCTTCCCCCCTCTCCATCTCACTACTGCACTGCCCTACTTCCTGTTCGCTTTAAAAGTCCCTTCTCCCCGCTATCCTCCCTCACCTCTCTCCCCTTCCTCTCCCCTCTCCCCTCCCTCTCCTCCCTTCTCATTCCTCTTTACTCTCCCTTCCCTCCTCACTCTACAACCCCCTTCCCTCTTCTCCCTCTACCCTCCCTCACCACTCTCCTCATTCTCCTCTCCCCGTCCTTCCTCCCCTCACTTTCCGTCCTCCTCTTTCTCTTCACCTCCTTTTCTCCCTCTTTCTTACTCCCCTCTCCCCCATGTACCTCCCCATTCCTACTCATATTTTTCTTCTTCCTCTTCTCCCTTCTCTTCCCAACATCTCCTCTCTGATGCCCTTTCCTCCCCCTTCTCCCCTCTTCATTCTCCCCTCTGCCCTCGCCCCCTCCTGCTTCTCCCCCTACTTCTCTCACCCTGCCTCACCTCCCTCTCCTGTTCTACCATCTCCCGTCTTTCCCATAGCTATTCCCCTTCCTTCCCCCCCCTCTCTCTCTCTCTCTCTCTCTCTCTCTCTACCCTTCACACCAGAGAGGCGGTGGTCGAGTGGATAGAGTGGTGGGTCGGGGACAGTGTGGCTGCGGGTTCGATTCTGGTCTTTGCAGGGTACATTTTGTGGTTTGGGGGATATCCAAACACCTCTTCCATACCGATTTATTCAGCACATCGCACTATTATCCCGCGGTATGTTAGTGATGGAAATTGTATCGATATTAAAAGGAAATAAATACCATGGAAGAGAACGTGAAGGTGTAATGTATATGCAGAGTAAATCACTAAGGAAGAGGTGCAAAGGAACTGCATGTGGCACCTAGAAAATGGCCCTCTGTTTCACCGTATTCATTATTTCTCCATATAACTTCACTCATCATAAAAACACTACACCCTTAACACCAAGGAATGAGTGTAATAGCCGCAGCGTATCACAGTAGGGAAGGTGTTAGGTATCAGGTGTCAGGTAGTGTGGTATCAGGTATCAGGTAGTGTGGTATAAGGTGTCAGGTAGTGTGGTATAAGGTGTCAGGTAGTGTGGTATAAGGTGTCAGGTAGTGTGGTATCAGGTGTCAGGTTGTGTGGTATCGGGTGTCAGGTACTGTGGTATCAGGTGTCAGTGTGGTATCAGGTGTCAGATAGTGTGGTATCAGGTGTCAGGTAGTGTAGTATCAGATGTCAGGTAGTGTGAGGGCTGCAATGCGCTGTCCCTTTGTTGGTGTGTCCTAGGTCTGACATGGGAAACGGGGTACCTTGCTTTTGTTCAGAGTCTGGTGCATTAAAAAGTAAGCGATCTCTCTCTCTCTCTCTCTCTCTCTCTCTCTCTCCCTACTGATTAGCTCACCTCATTTCTCTTTTCTTCCCCTTCTTTTCTCCCACCATTGTATCATCTTGCCCTCTTTTTCCCTCCCCTCTTTCTTCACTTCCTCTCTTTTCTCCTCTGCTCTCTGTCTCCCTCCTTTCTCTTTTCGCCTGTCTTGAACCATCTCTTCAACTCATCCCTTCTTGCCCTTCCTCTTTACCTCTCCCTCCCCTCCTCCCTAGTCCCCCTCCCCTACCCGTCCCCTCTCCCACCTCCTGTCTTTCTTACACCTCTTTTTCTTTCTCTCTTCCTGTTTCCTCTGGACCTGTCTTCACGTCTTGTTCCTCCTCTCTTTCCCACGCCTCCCTTCCTCCTCCTTCCTCTTCTCTATTCCCTCTCCTGCTCTATTCCGTTCTCTCTTTATCCACTACTCTTCTCTTTTCCTCTCTTACACCAGTTAATATCCCTTTTCCTCTTTTCCTTCCCTCGTTCTTTTCCCTTGCTGTATCCCTTGCTCTCCTTCCGTTCATCTTTATTTTCCTTTTCCTCCCTTACGTCATGTCTCCTTCAGTTTCCTTTCTACTCCATATTATCACTCAGTTGGGGTAGTTCTTTCCTCCATTATCTCTCGCCTTCTCGTTCCTCCATCATCTCTCGCCTCCTCACGTTTCTCTCTCATTTTCTTTACTACTCTCCCTTTAGTTTTAGTCTCCTTATCTTCATCTCTTAAAACAGATACCATAGTCAGTCAGTAGGTCTGCTGCTGTTTGCTTTCCTTAGTACATTTTATTCCTACCTCTTTCTTCTTCTATTCCTTGCATTCTCCCTTAATGTCACTTCTCTTCCCTACCCCAACCTCTCCCTTTCTCCTCCTATTCTCTTTCCCTGTTTCCTCTCCCTCTCTCTCTCCTCTGTTATCTCTCTGTCTCCATTCCCTCATCTCCTTCATTTTCCCTACCGTCACCTCCAACTTCCCACCCTGTCTGATCCATCTCCCCTCTTTTACCTCCCCTCTTTTCCACTGTTTTCTCTCCCCATCTCCCCTTCCTCATCTCCCCCCTCCCACTCACCCCCCCATGTCGTGTTACCTGAGCTCCCCCCAAGGTCGAACACAGCCTACCTGCTCCCAATCATCATTTCTTATCTACCTCACAGCCTCTCCGCTTACTCCCATCTCCTCTCCTGCTGGTCCCATCTTCTTGCCTCTCCTCTCTATCCCATCACTTCTCCTCCTGGTCCCATCTCATCTTCACTCCTCTCACTCCCATCTCCTCTCCTGTCTCTGTTTCCCTCTGTTCCTCTTCACATACTCGCATCTCCTTTTTCACATACCTTTCCTCCTGTCAACGTACTTGCATCTCTCTCTCTCTCTCTCTCTCTCTCTCTCTCTCTCTCTCTCTCACCACGATAAACATCAAGACTAACACCATATTTTAAAATCTCTTGTTAGAACTGAAAAAATTTAAGGAAAGATGGCAGCTATATTCCTAATTAAAGTGAACAGACTATACATATATCTTTTTTTATGTATATCAATTTAATCACACCACAATGTGCACAAAAAACGTTAAATTCACATCAGAATCTTTATCTTCAATTCAGTCACTCATTCAGCGTTTAGTTCTTGCAGCCTCCAGACGGTTTTTGAGGCAGGAGAGGCTTTTAGAACTAGGGGGTTTAGTGAAGAAAATCGTCTGAAAATAACGAAGAACAGGCCATTAAGTCATCGCTGTGTGGAAGGTGGAGAGTTGCAACTGGAGTGTACAGTGAGGGAAGGTGGTGGTTTGGGGAGTAGCTGTCGTTGCTGAGTAGGGACAAAAATGCCCGGAGGTCGCTTTGTCGAGGCCTGCCCTTACAGGATACGGGGTCAGGCAGTAGACGGATATATTCATAGATTTAGATGGGTAGATAGATAGATAGGTGATACTGATAGAAAAATTTAGATAGATGGAGGATACTGATAGACAAATAGATAGGTAGGTAGCAGGGGTGGATCCAGGAATTTTCGGTGGGGGGGTCTGATTCGCTGATCCAACCAAAGACTTGACGCGACATACTGATATTTCAATGTTGAAATTGCCTCTTTATTCAATGATGCATGGCCGGTGGGGAGGGGATGCATCCCCCCATCCCCCCCCTGGATCCATCCCTGGTAGGTAGATATACGTTCGCACATACATAAACCATAGCTAGACAGATAAATGTATAAATAAGTAAATATATATGTTTTGTTACTGTACTCTAAGTTCATCTTTTCGTACTACTTTCCTGATGTTTTCCTGTAATTTATTTTTTTTTATTGCGTTACTCTGAGCGTTCTGCATAAAGTGAAAAGATCTTGACTAATTAAATGAGGGAGAGAGAGAGAGCGAGAAGAAAACGGATGGCTGAAACTTTCTTTAATTAGAGAGAGGAAGAGAATACCGAGAAAGGCTAGGAGGAGTAAGAAGATGGTGAGAATAAGGAAGAGAGAGAGAGAGAGAGAGAGAGAGAGAGAGAGAGAGAGAGAGAGAGAGAGAGAATATAGGGAAGTAAAGTAAATGAAATTGATACTGGAGAGAGAGAGAGAGAGAGAGAGAGAGAGAGAGAGAGAGAGATTAACAGCGCCCCAATTAAAACTTAGCCGTGCTTGCTCCTCCCTCACCCTATAAGAACTCACACAATCACTCTGCTTGCAGCGCTATCTTCTGCTTGCAGTGTCGTCTGCTGCTTGCAATGCAATCTTCTGCTTGCATTGTCTGCCACTGCTTGCAGCGCTGTCTTCTGCTTCTAATTTTATCTGCTTACAGTATCGTCTGCTGCCTGCAACTTTATTCTCTGCTGCCTGCAAAGCCATCTTCTGCATACAGTTTCTTCTACTAACAACGTTTTCTTCTTGCAGTGTTTACAGCTTGCAGCGCTATCGGCTTGCAGTATCCTCTGCTTGTTGCAACACTGCTTGAAGTCTTGCAACAGTATCTTCTGTTTGTTACAACACTGCATAAAGTCATGCAACATTATTTTGTTGCAACACTGCTTGAAGATTTGCAACAGTATCTTTAGTTTGTTGCAACAGTGCTTATAGTGGCAACATTATCTTCTGCTTGGTGCAACACACTCATTGAAGTCATGCGATAGTATTTTCTGCTTGGAACGCTGTTTTCTGCTTTCATCTTAGTGTTTACTGCATCTTATGGCAGCTGTTTAGCGTGTCCGCTGTTTACTATGTCCGTTTGTCTTAATGTCACTTGTCCTCACAGTGTTCTGCTTGAATTTTTTTTCTTTCACAGTATCCATCTGGCAAATTACCTGCAGTGTTTCCAGACTGCAGTGTCTGATACTTTCACTATCTGCTTGCAGTGCCCTCTACTTGCAGTTTTTTCTGCTTGCTGTGTCTTCTGCTTGCAGTCTCATCGTTGGCGATTTGTTGCCACTGTGCTCCGCTATCCCTCACTCCACTACTCATGTGTCAGCAACAGTCTGTTCGTGCTTTTGATGATAACCTGCCTTGTGATTGTCAGCTTTGCATAGCCTCATTTGCCTTGCGGTCTCTTTATTTCGCTTGCGGTCTGTGCGTTATTATTTTACTTGCGGTCTGTGTTAGTATTTCGCGTGTATTCTTTTATTTGGTGGTCGTTAATCTGTTGCTGTTCACTTGGATGCTGGCCGTCTTTTATAATTCGCGCCTGTTTTTTTTTTATTTTTCCTGAGTGCTTTTCTGTGCGCCCGTTCCGATCTGATTGTAATATTGATATACGCTTACGATTGTTTTCTTGCTGCCTTCCTCATTCTTGCCTATAAGGTTCTTTTTTGCATCGAATTCCTTGTTTTACTTCATCTGTTTTTTCGTTTGGTTTTGGGCATCCTTTGTACTTGTCATTTATTTTTTTCTTGCCATACCTTATATATATATATATATATATATATATATATATATATATATATATATATATATATATATATATATATATATATATATATTCTCTCTCTCTCTCTCTCTCTCTCTCTAATACTCTGGAAGTGCCTGATAATTATCAGTGCTTTCTTAATGCCGTATTTATTGTTATCCCCCGTGTGGCGTGAATGGAGGAGGGAAGGGGGGGAGGAGAGGGAGTGACAGTGAGAGAGTCAGGAGGAAATAGAAAAGGAATGAGGGAGATGGAGTGAAGAGGAAGGGAGGGGACGTGAGTGAAAGTGATTGAGTGAGAGGAAAGGGAGGTGAGGGAAAAAAGTGAGTGGGGAAGGGGGAAAGAGAGATGTCTGTGGGAGAGAGGGAAAGCTTTGAGTGCAAGTGAGCGAGAGATGTGTGTGGGAGAGAGGGAGAGAGATAACTAAGTGGGAGGGAGGAAGAGATGTTAGTGGGTGGGAGGGGAAAGTTCATGTGCCTCAGGATATGTCAGCGAAAGAGAGAGAGAGAGAGAGAGAGAGAGAGAGAGAGAGAGAGAATGTAGGCGGGGTAACGGGAAGTAACTACTATAATCTTTTAAACATAAATGGTACAGTATATAGAAAAAATGTCACTGACGCGTTCTGGAGCTAGGGAAAATAATTACCGCCCACGTATTCCCTGCGTGGCGTAAAAGGTGAATTATGTTGCAAGTAGCCTCGCAGCTCCTGAGGCAGAGAAAGGCGGAGAGGGGGATCGCTGACTAAAAGGTTTATGGTGATGGTGGTTGTGGAATAATATTAAAAAAATAAACTAATACTAATAATAAGAAGAATAAGAATAATTACTATTAGTATTATTATTATGTTGTTATTATTATTATTATTATTATTATTATTATTTATTGTTGTTGTTCTTGTTTCAAATTCCCTTCTTTCTCCATTAACATTCCCCCCTCCCCCTCCTCCCCCCCTCCCCCAGTCTCTTCTTTCTCCTCCTCCTCCTCCACTTTTCCCCCTCCTCATCCTTCTCCAACACCATTTTCCTCCACATCAGAGTTCTTCTTCCTCTTTTCTTCCTCTCCATCACTCACTGTCTTTCCTTTTTCTTCCCATGACTCCATGTATCCTGTTTTTCCTTCCCTTCCATTCCTCCTCCTCCTCCCCCTCCATATTCATAGCCTACTCCCTAACAAACGGTCTCGAAGCGACCGATACGTCTTTTGTTGTTTGCCTTCCTTTGTACTCCTTTGTACTCCTCCCCCTTGCACTTTCCAACCCCCCCCCCCCGCCCTCTCTCCTCCCTCCATCTTCTGTCTACCTCCTCCCCCCCACACCGTCTCTCTACCTCCACTCTCGTCTTTCCTATCTCCCCATCCCCCTATATCATTTTCAGTCTTAGCCTCCCCCAAGCCCCCTCTCTCCCCCATTCCTCATGAACCCCTCTTCACTTCCCCCTCCCCTTTCTCCCCACTCCTCCTCCAAACTGTCTCCCTCCACCAACCCCCTTTCTCACCCCCCTCCCCAACCCCTTCCTGTACTTCTCCCTGCCACACTTCAACCTCCCCCCAATTTACCCATTTCCACTTTCCCCTTTCTCCAGTCCAACACCTCACCACCCCTCTCCCTCCTCCTTTCTCCCCTCCCCCTCCCCCTCTCCCCAGTCCCTCCTTTCCCCCTTCCCCAGCAATTTTACCCTTTTCCACTTTTCCCTTACCCTTTCTCCCAATCCTCGTCCCTCCCGTATCTCCCCATCACCCCCCTTCCCACACACACCTTCCCATACCCCCACCCCATCCCTCTCTCCCCCCAGCCCCACCCCACCGCCTCCCACACTTCCCCTCCCCCAATAATTCTAAGGGGTTAGCGGAAGGTCAAAGGTTAAGGGGGGCTTGACTCACGGGTGGAAAGGTCAGGAGTAGAGGAATGGAGAGAGAGAGAGAGAGAGAGAGAGAGAGAGAGAGAGAGAGAGAAGAAGAAGAAGAAGAAGGATTGAAGAGGAGAGGAGAGAAGAGAAAATGTTTACGAGGAGGGAAATTTAAAAGAGAAATCATGGGGAAAAAGAAAAGAATGGAATGAGGATGGGTGAGGGAAGGGAGGAGGAAGGACGAGAGAGAGAGAGAGAGTACGTAATTTGGGGAGTGGTAGATTGTCGGAAGGGGAGAGATATGTGGTTGAGAGATGGAAGACAGCGGTGTCTCTCTCTCATAAATAAATAAATAAATATATATATATATATATATATATATATATATATATATATATATATATATATATATATATATATTTTCCCGAGTTGAATATGTCGTCTTTTGATAGGAAGAGGACACTTTGAAAAGGTAATAATCGTAGTGAAAGGGTTAACCACATATCCACACTCCGCCAAGATTATGTTTTCACCCCTGTCCGTTTGTTTGTTGGTTGGTTGGTTTGTGAGCAAGATTACACAATAACTACCGGTACTGGACGGATTTCCACGAGACTTGGTAAAAGAATGGGCCTTGGCCAGAATGGACTCCATTAAATATTGGTGCGGATCCGGATAAAGATGCGGATCCAGGATTTTTTTTTCACTTTCTTTAACATTGCGAGATAGGGCGTTTTTCAACATTTTCGTAAATATTCTATGTTGGGCCTTGGCGGAGGTATGCGCTCTACTGACTGCCATTCTCGTTTGTATGTTTGGTTACTCCTGTTGTTTAGTACTGTTGGTTTCCATGGTTACTCTTTATGTTATTGATTTCATTTATTTTTGTCGTACTTTTGCCCATGATACTCGTTGTTTTTATTTTACAGTTGCTGTATGTTGCGATGATGATGATGATGATGATGATGATGATGATGATGATGATTGGTAGTGATGCTTATGTTGTGGTGGTGGTGGTGGTGGTGATTGTTGTTGTTGTTGGTGTAGAGTCAACTAAAGGTAACCGATGCCAAAATAATTCTGTGTGTGAACTGCTGACTAAACTGTTGGCCTCATAAACCCTCTCCCACGCCACGCAGTCTGTTAATACTGCCACCCTCCCACGCACACAGCAACATACACAGCCACACACAGCCACGTTCATACACACACCCATACTCAGCCACACAGTCACACGCAGCCATACTTAACCACACACAGCAATACATAGCTGTTTTCAGCCACACACAGCTACTCTCAGACGCAGCCACGCACAGCCATACTCAGCCAAACAGTCACATATAGCCATGCTCAGTACTTCGCACACACACACACACACACACACACACACACACACACACACACACACACACACACACACACACACACACACACACACACACACATTCTCTCCCATCCCACGCAGCTCTGAGCCGTGTTTCTCGCCTTCCACTCTCTTCTTCCAACCTCTTCCACTCTTCCCTATACATTTCCTCCACACACTCATCTTTCACACTTTTCTTTCACACTCTTCTTCCACAGTTGCCCTTTGTTCTTCCACTTTCCTTTATTACAGTCTCCTTCTACAATGTTCTTTCGCCCACTGTTCTCCCGCACACACTTTTCTACGTAATCTTTATTGTTATTATCCATGTTCTGTTTCTTCGTTTCCTTCACAGTCATTTCATATTCTTCTTCCCTTCTGCCACGCACCCTTTGATTATACAGTTTTCTTCCACACTTTCCTTCCTCCTCTTTCACGCACCCTAACTAATCCTGTTGCGATCGTTCCTTAAGCTCTTCAACGCACTTTCAACACACTTCCCAAGCGCCCTTTACACTTAGTCTCCCACGCACTCACACTAACGCGCTTAGTCTCTCACTCTCTCTCTCTCTCTCTCTCTCTCTCTCTCTCTCTCTCTCTCTCTCTCTCTCTCTCTCTCTCTCTCTCACACACACACACACACACACACACACACACACACACACACACACACACACACACACACACACACACACACACACACACCTCATTCTTACTTCCTTGATCTCACTCCTCACTCACCCCGCACTATCACTCCTCACTCACTCTTATTCACTCCCTCACTCACTCCCCTTTCTCTTCCTCTCTCACTCCCTCATTTCCTCATTCCCCTTTCCCTTCCTCTCTGACTCCCTCATTTCCTCATTCTCTCCCACAATCCCTCACTCCTCACTCACTCTCTTCCATTATCCCTGCTGGCTTCTTTCTCTCCTGGGACTCGCTTTCTCCCCTTCTCTCTCACACTTCCTTACAACTTCTTACGATGGCCTCCTCACTCCCACTCCCATTCTCTCTCTCTCTCTCTCTCTCTCTGGCATACTTATTTTTCACACACACACACACACACACACACACACACACACACACACACACACACACACACACACACACACACACACACACACACACAAAATTACTCTACACACGCACACTTACTTCCAAGCCTCCATTGATCTTGCATATTCATTCATTCATGCATTCCATCATAGAGAGAGAGAGAGAGAGATCCATGGCTTTCTCTACAACACTTTATCATTCATTCTCACACCCTAGTGTCTTCCTACCACCCATATTGTCTGTTCCGCCTTCTCTTCCCATTCCGTCTCACTTTCCCTCTCACCCTCTCCCCTCTCTTCCTTCTTCACCCCCTCTCCTTCCCCTTGGCAACCCATCCATCCCCCATCGCTCCCCTTCCCCCTGCCTTTTTCTCCTTCCTCCCGTCCCCCTTCTTCACCATTATTTTCCACAGTATCCCCCTTATCTCCCATCTCCACCCATCTTCTCGCTTCATGCCTCCTACTTTTTACCATCCCACCCTTCCTCCCCTCCCTTCTACCCCCCACTCTTCGTTCCCCCTTCCCGCTGTCGCTCCCGGTTTTTCCCTCTTCCTTTCTTCTCCCCAGCTTCCTTCCCCCTTCAGTCATCCTTCATCCTTCTCCTTCTTCCTCTACCAACCCTTCCTAATTCTTCCGTCCTCTTTCCCCCCTCTCCTCCACCCCTTCCCCCCTTCACCTAACTCCTTCTGTCACTCTTCCCCTAACCCGCCTCTTCCCACGTCATCTCTTCTTCTGCCTCCCTCCCTTCACCCCTTCCTCTCGCCTCCCTCTCGTTCCCCATGATCCATTCCCCCTCACCCTCACCCCTCAACCACCCCGCACCATTAATTGCCGCCAGATTACCTGAGGCGGGCAATCAGGTGGAATTGCGGGAGGTCATTGCCGGGCCCTCCACACACACACACACACACACACACACACACACACACACACACACACACACACACACACACACACACACACACATTTTCAACAGCCCCCACATCACGACATTTTGGCAACGAAATTGGAATGGAATTGGTGGGGGAATGGCTTGGAATTTAAAGGGGGGGAAGGGAGTTGAAGCTGTTTGTTTGGCAGTTTGAGATTCCTAAATTGGGGCCCGCTTTTGGTTGGAAATTGACGGGGATATGACGTTGAATTTAAGGATTTGTGGCTGGGTATATGGCAGTTTGATGTCCCTTAAAAAAATTAATACCTAAATTGGGAGAACATTGGTGGGGAAAAATGACTTGGAATTTAGAACTTTAGGAATCTGTATAGGGGAAATTTTAGGTCCCTAGATTTTGATGCGGAAATTGGTAGAGAATTGTTACAATATAGAGAGGAAGTTTTTTGAGATTCCTAAATGCGTCAGCGAAATAGGGATGATATTGATAAGGAAATGGTTTGGAATTGGGGATGTATGGGTATGTGTAGGGGAGTATGATAACCCAAAATTGTTCTGACTCTGGAAACTGATGGGGAAGTGAAGTTGGATCTAGATTGGCACATCCCTATAATGACTTTAATCAGGGAAGGATATGAAGGAGTGAATAGTTAGTAGTTAATCGTTAGCAGATAGTTAGTTTCAAAAGGTCCCTCTTAGGCTGAATAAAGTCGTCTGAAGACAGAGAGAATAAAATAACTAAGACGTCCAGGGGCTGATGGGATTAAAGGGTATTGCTAGGGATTCAAGACAGTGGGAAGGAACTACTGAATCGAATCCTTACCCGTTTTACGATCCTTACCCGTTTTACGATTAGTGAATAATTTAACGGGATATTGACACTCAGGCTCCTATGATTCACGAGATATTGACGCTCAGGCTCCTATGATTCACGAGATATTGACGCTCAGGCTCCTATGATTCACTCTAATAAGTTTGTTTGGCGTCAGCTGGGATAAAATATTTGAGTTGTCTCGCTCATGAAGTGGGTAATATTGGCAGTAGTAATATTCATGGCCACCTTTGATTCACCCTTACCTTACCTGGGATGAAATATTTTGAGTTGTCTCGCTCATGAAGGGGTAACTTTGGCAGTAGCAACATTCTTAGCCGCCTGTGATTCACCCTTACCTGACTCAGTCGTTTGGTGAAAGCTGGAATAGTATACTAGAGTTATCCCCATCAAGAGAGGGCTAATGAGTTCTGACAGCGTTTGGAAATGGTGTAAAGGAACTAATGACCGCGACTGTACAAGAATTACACGAAGCCCTACACTTTTAAAGCACAGGAATCGACATTTGTGATATTGAAATGTCACTTTTCTGGTTTCCATTATTGAGTGTGCCTGTTTTTTTGGCGACGAAATGTTATGCAGTTAAAAATAATTTGTTTTTCTATAGGAATGTGTGTGTGATAAGGTTTACCATGCTTGCTGCAGTGAATACGCGTGAATTGTAGCTATCATGCATGGACATACATTTATACACCATACCATTCATCGTCGTACTCAGAACATTTACATATATCACTCATTTACGTACCAGTATGTATTATTTCGTACATTCATCTATATTTATAACTTCATCCAGCCGCCTACATACAGGGTTTATCATTCTCCTGTGTTTTATGTCATTCATCCAACTAAATTTTATTCTCTGTATGCATCTCTACCAGACAGTGTTTTCTTCCTCTACAAATTATTTCTCTCCAACATCTAATCTACTGTATGTTATTTCACTCAGCTGTCTCCGGAATAGTACATTTTATACTTCCACCTGTCTCTTCGTTCATCTACCTACCTGTCATTCACCCATCAATATCTCATACCGTTCATTAATTTATAAATCGTCCTACTGACCTACCCATCTCATTCATACCTCTCTCAAACTTACCGAGCAGTCCCCGTCTCAGCCTACCAGCCTGCCCACCTACCCATGTACCCCCCCCCTCTGTCTGTCTGTCTGTCTGTCTGTCTCTCTCTCTCTCTCTCTCTCTCTGCATATATATATATATATATATATATATATATATATATATATATATATATATAAGTACGTATATGTATGTACTGTATGTATAATATGCCAGTCTGTGTTTGTTTATCTATGCGTGTCTGTCTGTCTGTCTGATATATATATATATATATATATATATATATATATATATAGATAGATAGATATATTATATATATATATATATATATATATATATATATATATATTATATATATATATATAAATATATATATATATATATAATGTGTATATATGATATATACAAATATATGGCAGTCTGTCTATTTATCTATCAGTCTGTCTGTCTATTTCCACTGTCTTGTTCATTTATATCACATTTCATAGATTTAATTCATTCGCAACCATCCCAAGCGACCACATATATCTACCCACGCAGAGAGAGAGAGAGAGAGAGAGAGATTACTGATGAGGTTAATGGAGAATGTTTTGAATCCCTCACCACAAGGGGAGTCTCCTAAGGTGGCTAAACCATCTCGCGGTAACAAGTGAAGAAAAGACGTCATCGTAGTGAAGGACTCTTGACTGTCATTGCTAGACGTCTTTCTCTGATGCACCTTACAACTCTTATGCCTTTTTTTGCTCTTGTTATTTTTATATTTTAGCTCTTGCGTAAGGTTAATATGCCAGGTACTTCTCCTTTGTAAATATATTTTTTCGTGCATTGATAAAGATGGAGGGTCGGTGGGACTTTAAAGGAATAGGGAAGGCGATATATAATTTGTATATGAAATAGGTAACTGTATGGAATGAGAGTGTAAATAGGGTGTGGATGGGAGGAAGGATGGGGGTTTGTGTCACCGTAGGCCGTGTTATAAGCTCTCCTAAGTTGAAGTTGTGTATACGATTTCTTGCACACACCTTTGTCTCCAGTCATACAGCTGCCTAACACTTCATTATCAAATTTGAGTATAGTTTAAACACGCTGTATAAACGAAGGGTCAGTGATAATTATTAACTGAGAAGGAGACATGTGTAACGTAGAAATTCATAGATACTGGATAAGATTGTTTGTGAATACGGCTCTGTGTGTTTGGGTTATACAGAGCGGCAGGTGTATACAAATTACTGTTACTTTATGAATATGGTGTTGGGTGTGTAGACTATGCAGAGAGTATACAAGTAACTTTATGCATACGATGTTGGGTGTGTAGACAATGCAGGGAGTATACAAGTAACTTTATGTATACGGTTTGGGTGTGTAGACTATGCAGGGAGTATACAAGTAACTTTATGTATACGGTTTGGGTGTGTAGACTATGCAGGGAGTATACAAGTAACTTTATGCATACGGTGTTGGGTGTGTAGACTATGCAGGGAGTATACAAGTAACTTTATGCATACGGTGTTGGGTGTGTAGACTATGCAGGGAGTATACAAGTTAGTTCAGGGTGGCCACAGTGCTTGAATTATGGCCTCGTGTCCTGCCTTCCTAATTTCACCTTGGTATTTATTGACTTGAGCTCTGCACCCCGGCCATACTTACACACACACACACACACACACACACACACACACACACACTGGCAGACGGGCAGAAAGAGACAGACGGAAACACCCACCCACACCCACATACATACATATATACAAACATACATACTAGAAACATACATTCCAACAGACAACAGACAAATATAGTTGATTCTAGTATGGTGTGTCAGACGTAATGAGATATTGTAATCCCAAAAAAAAAAAAAAAAATGAACAGCCATAAATAACCAACTTTTCGGTACGTATAGACAAACATACACAGCTTCAGGGCCCACTTTTCACTTGCATGTACTTTGAATACTTACATTTATCGTTATATAGGCATAGTTAAAAGTTTTACGCCTGCTAACTGCCCAAGGGTTTTCAAGACAGGTAACTAAAATAGATTTAAAACGGGGTGAAAATTTTTTGTTCCCACCGCCCTTGTGCGCGCGCACACACACACACACACACACACACACACACACACACACACACACACACACACACACACACACACACACACACACACACACACACACACACACACACACACACACACAGGGCAGTGGTCTGGTGGTGGAGCATAGAACTGGTGGGTGGCAATATTAAGCCCCATCCTGATGCAACAGACAGCTTTTCACCCCTGTCCATAAATCCCACTGAAATGTCTTAAAATTACTTTTGCTATCCCTTCAGCACGATGTCGTCTGTTATGTGTTGTTCTTGTTACCACTGCAAGATTTTAGTCAACTTTGAAGGGGGTTTGATGGTGAATGAGTTAATATATCTAATTCCTCCAGTTTCACATGCCTCTCGTAAGCTAAATATAGTAAGGAGACAAAGATTGGATATAGTAGGTTATAGATGAAGCTTCGATTTAACGAGTGAAAACTAAAGAACAGTCTAAATGCATCAGTCAATAAGCCCATGGGAGTTCAGAGCGATATCAGACTTACCTTCATATTAGATCATCACAAATATATATATATATATATATATATATATATATATATATATATATATATATATATATATATATATATATATATATATATATATATATATATACAGTATAGGTGGATGAAGAATACACTAAGTAGATTCAGAAATTATTCCTTACTAGTTTCCCTTTAAAGCTTCATCAGAGGAAACTAGATAGGAATAAACTTTGACTCTATCTTATTTATTCTTCATCCATTATTCATCCTATCACAATGTAGCTTGATAAACAAAAATAAAGAGAAGAAAATGAAAATAATCATGAAAAGATTGAAAATTGGAGTAGGAATATAAAGAATATGTGAAAATAAAAAAGATCAAGAAGGAATACAGAAAAAGGGAGAAAGAATAAACCGAAAAAAAAAAGATACATGAAAAACTGGGTCACGAGGCGAGATGACCGAGAGACTATTGTAGATCGATTTTTATGCGCTCGTGAGAGAGAGAGTGAGAGAGAGAGAATAATCATTGCGACAGAAATAATAGAAAATAAATGCGGAGAGAGAGAGGGAGAATAGCCTGAGTGATATT
Organism: Coenobita brevimanus; assembly: GCF_032717465.1. Taxonomy (NCBI): domain Eukaryota; kingdom Metazoa; phylum Arthropoda; class Malacostraca; order Decapoda; family Coenobitidae; genus Coenobita; species Coenobita brevimanus. Next base: position 41,239,620 of record NC_137024.1, on the reverse strand, counting down.
TTCTTTGATACTGTCAATTGATTTGAAGCACACATCCCATCCTCCCACTCTCCTCTCCCTCACCTCCCCTTCTTCCTTCTCCCTCCCCACCCTCACCCTCCTCCACTTTCCCTCCCCACCCTCGCCTCCCCTTCTTCCTCCTCCCCCTCCCGTTCCTTCCTCTCCTTCTGTCCCCCTCTTCCTTTTCTTCCTCCTCTCCCCGTGTTGTTTAGTGAGGGTTGCTTTTCCATACATGTTTTCAATAATTTCTCTTCATATTGAGTAAATTACCCCACCGTTCCGAGGAAACTCCAAAATGTCCTTAAATATCTTTTGAGTATCTGAGAATAGCTTGGAGTATCTGAGAATAGCTTGGTGTATTTAAAGATAGCTTGGTGTATCTGAGAATAGCTTGGTGTATCTGAGAATAGCTTTGTGTATCTTAAAATAGCTTGGTGTATTTTAAGACAGGTTGGTGTATCTGTAAATAGCTTGCTGTATCAGGAAGTAGCTTGGTGTATCTGAAAATAGCTTGGTATATTTTAAGATAGCTTGGTATATCTGAAAATAGCATGGTGTATATTAAGTTAGACTAATATATTTTTAGATAGCTTGGCGTATATGACAATAGGTTAGTGTATCTGAAAATAACATGAGGTATTTGAAAGTAGATCTGATATACCTAAAAATAGCTTGGCATATCTAAAAATAGCCCGGTGTCCCTGGAAATAGCCCGAGGTAGCCAGGAATACAATAACGAGTGTGAAAATAGCGAGTCTACCCCTTGACGTATCTATAATTAGCCGCCATATACCTAGAAACGACCTCTTGTTCTGAATTTAGCAGAGATCGCGTGAAAATAGCTTAATTGAAGAGAAAACGTCCTGAATTACTTTTTACCTCCTTTCATTACGAGAGGTCCTTGAAGCGATGAGAAAAAATCCCCTGATGGTCGAAAGAATAGAATAGAAAAAAGGTATTGAAAGGATTAATTTGAATGTTTATTTTGACCCTTTCACGGCGGAGGGAGGTCTTGTTGAAGGTGAATAGTTGCACGAAAATAATTAAGTGATGGCGTTGTATTGACAGCTAACGAAAATAATAGTTTGCCTTGGAACCCTATATTGCTTTATGGTTAGTTGTTTACATTTAGATCTTCTCAGTAGCTCCATAGATTTTCTTTTATTTAGTACATTGAACTGCTCCGTTATCAGATGGTTGAGATAATAGTTTGTAGCGTCTCAGAAGAGCTAGTGGAATATCTGAACCAAACTTAGCTGCTAGATCTCGGAAAGTAACTTAGCTTTAGATGTCAGAGAGTAACTTAGCTTGCTTAAAGTTCCCATAGCTGAGGATTAAATATAACCAGATTCTCATACATTTTGGTCTATGCCATGTGTATTTGGATATTTTTTATTTGTATTTTTTATATATATTTTTGCAGAGTTTAAATTAAAAGGAATTTGCTCCATTAAGAAAAAAATATCCTAGTTAAGTACAGTATTCAGACAACCGCTTCAGCCGGACGACACACTTTCATTATATTCTCGCCATCTCAGGACAAATTTATAGTTTTTAGAGAGTTTTCACTTTATGGAGGTGAGATATAGTGTTCATTTACTCATACACTACTAGAGATACCCTGAAAGGCTGAATAATCTTATGTGGAAGTAATATTAGTAAATACATAGAATACGTCATCGAAATGAAGGGGTTGTCATCAGGGTGAATATGGCAGATGTTTGTCAGTGGGAATAGGTGGGTGAAGTATTATGATGATGATGATGATTATTATTATTATTATTACTATGGCGATCATTTGACTTGATTTCCATGAAGATGGTTTGGAGGTGATGTAGGCGCTTGATAAAATACAGGAGTCACCTCTTTATTTATATTTCTGAATGCGTGGGGTACTCAAGAAAAAATAAGTTCGGGGTTAGGTCTTTATTAATCTCTTCAGAGCGTTGGGTTTGGCCTGCTGAGTAAAATCGTCGGGAGGTAACCAGAATGTAATAACTCTCTCTCTCTCTCTCTCTCTCTCTCTCTCTCTCTCTCTCTCTCTCTCACACACACACACACACACACACACACACACACACACACACACACACACACACACACACACACACACCGTATAAGTTTTCTTCATAATCGTCTGCAGTTTGAAAACAGAATTAATAATAAGAGAGAGAGAGAGAGAGAGAGAGAGAGAGAGAGAGATGGATAGGGCACCAGGGCTAGTCCACCGCAGCGCTGAAGGGCAGATGACAAGTCCACTCCCCCTGATGACATTACGTGATCAATAAACCCCCAGACGCCTCTTAGGGACTCAAATCGATGCGGGAGGCTTCACATGACCTTCACCCTGACTCGGGCAGGGGGTAGATAAGGCAGGGAGAAAAAGTAGAGATAAAAGGAACAGAGGATGAGGAAGGGCATGGTGGAAATGAAGTGAATGAAAATAAATGAGAAGTAAGAGATAAACAAGGAAATGAGAACGGTAATGAAAATTGATGAGAAAAAAAGACATGAAGAGACAAGGAGGAGAAATGAAGAAAAGATAAGAAGAAAAAGGGAAATAATGGGTCAGAGGAAAGGAGAGAAAATGGAAGAAAAAAGGGGAGACATGAAGAAGAGAGAAAAATGGGAAGAAAAGAGTTTAAGAAGAAAGGGAGGAAGAGGAGACAAGGATGAGAAATGAAATGTTAAGAAAAAAGGTAAGAAGTGAAAAGGAAGAAAAAAAGAGAAAGAAGAAATGAAAACGAAAGATATAAGGAAGGAGAGCAAATATGAGAGAATTGTAGAATGAGAAGACGTAAAGAGTAAGAGAGAAAACTTAATATAAACGAGAGAGAGAGAGAGAGAGAGAGAGAGAGAGAGAGAGAGAGAGAGAGAGAGAGAGAGAGAGAGTGCTAAAAATAGTCTCCCCCACCCCCTTGCCCATCAGTACGCTCACCCTGGTATCGAACGGGGCAACTCTTGATTTATGAACCCCTGTCCTCTTGATTCTTTTCCTCGTGATTCTTCTTGTCCTCGTGATTCCTCTTTTGTCCTCTTGATTCCTCTTGTCCTCTTGATTTCTGTAGTGTCCTCTTGATCCCTGTTGTGTCCTCTTGATTCCTGCCGTGTCCTCTTGATTCCTGTTGTGTCCTCTTGATTCCTGTTGTGTCCTCTTGATTCCTGTTGTGTCCTCTTGATTCCTTTTGTGTCCTCTTGATTTCTGTTGTCCTCTTAATTCCTGTCATGTCCTCGATTCTTGTTGTGGCTTCTTGATTCATGTACCCTTGATTACTGGTCTGCCCTCTTGATTCCTTTTGTTTTCTTGATTTCTTCGGTGTCCTCTTGATTTCGTCTTATGTCCTCTTCATTTCTGGAATGTACGTAATGGGAAATACGTAAAACGGACGGCATTTTTTTCTTTAATGAAGTTTCTTTCTGGGGTAAAAATCAAATGCTTCAAATAAGTAACCTTCTTATGAGAAAAAACACACACACACACACACACACACACACACACACACACACACACACACACACACACACACACACACACACACACGAAAGAGTTGGAAAAGGGCAAACATGGAACTTTTTAATAGTGGGAAACATTAACGCAGTAACAGATTTTGCTTATTATATTAACCTTGTGTGTAGGAGGACGTCATTTTGCTTTTATTTTTATTTTTCAAGCAATTTTTTATGCAATTTAGGAAGAACCCCCCGTATTGCTTGGATCAGTGAAGGCTAAATCTCTTCTTGACATTCCTTAAGTATCTCCTAAGCTGAGTAAAATCGTCTGGCAGGGGCAAGAATGGGATAAGTCTTTTCATCGTCGCAGTGAACGGATTAAACATAGAGAGAGAGAGAGAATAAGGAAGAAGAGAGAGAAAAATGTTTGAGTCTTTTAATGTCGGGCGGGGTCAGGGTGGGTAAGGGTGGGGTCAAGGTCTGGTTTATTTCCTGGAGTTGAGAGAGAGAGAGAGAGAGAGAGAGAGAGAGAGAGACAGACAGACAGACAGGCAGACAGACAGAGATTTTTGCCATGGGATACGAAACGCAATTCCAATCATATGTTTTGGTACTGTGTCAAAGGATGTGGTGCTGTGCTGTGCTATGCTGTGTTAAGGCTGTTCTGTATGCTGTAATGTGATCTTATGTGCTGTTCTGTGTTGTCGTACTAGCGTGCGCTGTTCGAGTGTGTTATGCTCATCTTAGGTATGGTGTGGTGTGCTGTGATGTGTTTTACTCTTGTGTGTTTGTTTTTGGAATGTGGTACGCAGTTATGTTTTATGCTGTGCTGTTGTGTGCTGTGTGAAGTGTGTTATTGTGTGTTGTTGTGATGTCTTGGTGTAATTTGTTGTTCTGGAGTGTGTTCTGCCCTTGAAAGATGTGTTGGACTGTGATGTTTGCTGTTGTGTAATGTACTGTTATTTAGTGTGTGTTGTGATGTTGTTCTGTGTTTGTGTGTTGTATTGTGCTGCTCTGATAAAATCTTGTGCTGTACTTTTGTCATGCCTACTTGTACATTGCCAAAGTGTGCTGTTGTGCTGTGGTGTACTGTTCGGTTTTACAATTTGCTGTGGTGTGCTGTTCTGTTCTCTGCATTGCGGTTGAGTGTTGTGCTGCAGTGTGTTGTTCTGAGGTGCTGTGTGAGGTGGTGTGCAGTTCTACTTTAAGTTATACTGTTGAGTGTTTTATTGAGTTCTGCTGTTCTGTTGTGTGCTGTGCTCTGGTATGCTGTGCTCTTAAGTTCTGTGCTATGCTGTGTTGTCTTGGTGAGTTCTGTGCTGTAATTTTCTTGTGGTGGTGGTGGAGTTATGGTGTTTTATCTTGTACTGTGTTGTGTTAATGAGTTCTGTGCCTTGATATTCTCTGCTGTGCTGTGCTGTATAGTGCTGTTATGTTCTGTGTTTTTGTGCTTTGTTAAGTGATATAAGGAAATGTGGTGTTGTCCTGTGCTGTGTTGTACTGTGCTGTGCTGTGCTGTTATATCATGCTGTGTTGGAAGGCGTTGTGGTGTCCTGTGCTGTTGTAATATGTGCTGTAATGGGCAGTTCTGTGTTTTAGTAGGTCCTCTTGTGCTGTAATGTTATGTGTTCTGTTGTAGCTTGGTGTTTAGTCGTGTTCTGCGCTGACAAGTTCTCTGCTGCAATGTACTTCCGTGTTTTCACCCCTTCACTACGAGGACGTTTTATTGAGCTTAATTTCTTGCCTCGACTTACCTGTGCTGAGGAATGCCAGGTGTTTTAATTGTACTCTGGTGTGTGTGTGTGTGTGTGTGTGTGTGTGTGTGTGTGTGTGTGTGTGTGTAATAATGTGTGGTATTATGCTGTACTGTCTTGCGATGTGCTTCACTTTGAGATAGTGTACGCTGTGTTATGGTGTAGTGTGCTGTTCTGTGCAGTTCTGTTATTTTGTTCGCTGTGTTCTGCCGTATTATGTAATGCTGTTTTATGTAATGCAATGAAGTGGTATGCTGTGCTGTGTTCTACTATACCGTGTTCTGAGATAGTATGCTGTGCTGTGCTGTGTTCTTCTATACGTGTTATGATGAAGTATGCGCTGTTGTGCTGTGCTGTGTTCTGCTGTACCGTGTTATGATATAGTATGCAGTGCTGTACTGTGCTGTGCTGTGCTGTGCTGTACCGCTGTGCTGGCCCCAGAACTATCTATTAAGGCACTCCGCTGGTGCAGCCGTAGATCATGTCGGGTATTTTTAGTGGGGGAGGTGGAGGGGGAGGGAGGGAGAGGAAAGGGAGGGAGGGAGGGAGGGAGTGAAGGGTGGGAGTGAAGGGAGGGAAGGGGTAGTCAAGGTCTCTTCCCTCCCCTTCCTCCTCCTGACTTCCTCCCCTTCCCTCCTTTCCTCCTTTTTCCTCCTTTCTCCGTCTCTCCTCTTTCCGTCCTTCTCCCAACCTCTTCATTTATTCCTCTTCACGCATATTCCTTCTTCCTTTTTCCTTCCTTTTTTGCTACTTTCCTCCATTCCATCATTCATTTCTTTCCCTCTCCTTGTAACCCACTCCCTTTTCCTTCCTTTCTTCCTCACCTCACTCCTTTTCTTCTCCTTTTTCATCCTCTCCCCTTTCCTTCGTCATTCTATCCTTTCCCTTACTTTCCTTCCTTCCTTCTCCCTCCCCTTCCTTCTCTCTCCCCTTCCTTCCTCTTTTCTTCACCTCGCTTTCTTCCTTTGCAACCTTCCATTTTAACTACCTGACTCATTTTCTCTTCGTTATTCATTTGCCTTGGTGTTCCCGTCTCTCTCTCTCTCTCTCTCTCTCTCTCTCTCCCTGTTTGTCCCTATCCTTCATCATTTTTCTTTGTCTTACTCGCCCTCCTTTCGTTACTTCAATCTTTTCTTTCTTTTCTCCCTCCCTCCCTCCCATCCATCTTTCCAATTTTTCTTGTATCTCTCCTTCCTTCCTTTATCACTTTCTTGCACCAATTTGTTCATCCTCTATTTCTTTACTGGATCCATCTTTAATAGGCCTTAGTTTTTCTCTGCCTTATTATTTTCTTGCCCATTCTAAAAATTCAGTGACTCGTTTCCCCCCATTTCTTTATTTCCTGTCTTTATTCCTTCGTATCTCTCTTTCTCCACTCCTTCGTATCCCGTATCCTTCCTTCCTTCCTTCCTTGCTCTTTTCCTTCGCTCCTTCTTCTCTGCCATCTTCCTCCTGCTCATCTTATCTTGGTGTTTTTTCCTCCTTGCTTTATTTAATTGCCTCTAGATTCCTTCCTTGCCGGTGTGTGTGTGTGTGTGTGTGTGTGTGTGTGTGTGTGTGTGAGAGAGAGAGAGAGAGAGAGAGAGAGAGACGGTGGGGGGGGAGTAAGCTAGGGCCTCCTGAACTATCTGCCTCTGATATTGACCCTGGCCCCTCCCTCCCCCTCCCCCTCCCTCCTCCCCCCCTCCCCCACTTTCCTTCTCCCTTTCTCCCTCCCTCCCTCCCCCACTTTCCTTCGTCCCACACTTTCCTCCCTCTCCCTTCCTTCCTTCTCCCTTCCTCCCTCCATTCTCCCTTCCTCCCTCCATTCTCCCTTCTTCCCTCCATTCTCCCTTCCTCCCTCCATTCTCCCTTCTTCCCTCCATTCTCCCTTCCTCCCTCCATTCTCCCTTCTTCCCTCCATTCTCCCTTCCTCCCTCCATTCTCCCTTCTTCCCTCCATTCTCCCTTCCTCCCTCCTCCCCCCCTCCCCCACTTTCCTTCTCCCTTTCTCCCTCCCTCCCTCCCCCACTTTCCTTCGTCCCACACTTTCCTCCCTTTCCCTTCCTTCCTTCCTTCTCCCTTCCTCCCTCCATTCTCCCTTCTTCCCTCCATTCTCCCTTCCTCCCTCCATTCTCCCTTCTTCCCTCCCACTTTCCTCCCTCCCCCACTTTCCTCCCTCCTCCACTTTCCTCCCTCTCCCTTCCTTCCTCCCTCCATTCTCTCTTCTTCCCTCCCACTTTCTTCTATCCTCCCACCCCCCTATTTTCTCCCTCCTCCCACCCTCCCACCCACTATCTTCCCTCCCTTCCTCCCTACCCTCCCTCCTCCCTCCCACTTTCCTCCCACCCACTATCTTCCCTCCCTTTCTCCCTACCCTCCCTCCTCCCTCTCACTTTCATCCCTCCCACTTTCATCCCTCCCTCCTTTCCACCCTCCCTCCTTTCCACCCTCCAACCTCTCTTCCTCCCTCCCACTTTCCTCCGTCCCTTCCCCCTCCCTCCTGCTTTCCTGTTCCGGCTTCCCTCCCTCCCACTTTCTACTTCCTCCCTCCCAGTTTCTTACGTCTCCCTCCCTCATGCTTTCCTTCGTCCTCTTCCATCCTCTGCCCCTCCTTCCTCATTTTCTTCTCCTTCCTCCCTACTCCCACTTTCCCTCCTTCTCTTTCCCTCCTCCTTCTTCCCCCTCCTTTTTATCTTTCCCCCTTTCTTCTCCCTGCCTCTTTCATCCTTCTTCCCTGTTTTTTTCCTCCACCCTCCCTCCCTCTTTCTTCACTCCCCTTCTTCTCCCTCCAACCCTCTTTCCTCACTCTCCTTCTTTCCTCCCCCCCCTTTTTCCCCATTTCCCTTCTTTCCTCCTCCCTTTTTCCTCATTTCCCTTCTTTCCTCCTCCCTTTTTCCTCATTTCCCTTCTTTCCTCCTCCCTTTTTCCTCATTTCCCTTCTTTCCTCCTCCCTTTTGCCTCACTTCCCTTCTTTCCTCCTCCCTCTTGCCTCACTTCCCTTCTTTCCTCCTCCCTCTTGCCTCACTTTCCTTCTTTCCTCCTCCCTTTTGCCTCACTTCCCTTCTTTCCTCCTCCCTCTTGCCTCACTTCCCTTCTTTCCTCCTCCCTCTTGCCTCACTTCCCTTCTTTCCTCCTCCCTCTTGCCTCACTTTCCTTCTTTCCTCCTCCCTCTTGCCTCACTCCCCTTCTTTCCTCCTCTCTCCCTCCCTCTTTCCTCATTCCTCTCGTTCCTTTCTCTCCCCTTTTCTTTCTTTCCTTCCCTCTCTTTACCATTCTTCGCTCATCTATACTCCCACTTTCCTCCTTCCTTCTTTTCCTTCTTTCCTCGCTCTTTCTTCCCTCCTTAAACATTTTCCACTTTCCTCCCTCCGTGTTTCTCCTTCCTCCTCTTGTTTTCCTGTTCATACTTTCCTCTCCTCCCCTCCTCACTTCTTTCCCTCATTCTTCCCACTTCCCTCCCTTCCTCCAGTTTATCCCTCCCCTTTCCTCTTCTTTTCCTCCATTTTTCTTTCCTTCTTTCTCCATCCCTCTCTCCCATTCGTCTCCATCCTCTTTCATCTCTCTCCTTCCTATTTTCCTCCGATCTCTCTCTCTCTCTCTCTCTCTCTCTCTCTCTCTCTCTCTCTCTCTCTCTCTCTCTCTCTCTCTCAAACTAGCGAGTGGGTCAGGATGTGAAAACGAGGTGAGAGAAAATTAAGTGACTGAGTGGGAAGAGAGAGAGAGAGAGAGAGAGAGAGAGAGATGAATGAGTAGAGTGAACGAACATGGAAGAGAGAGAGAGAGAGAGAGAGAGAGAGAGAGAGTGAATGAGCAAGAAAGTGAGCCAGTGAGTGAGCAAGTGAACGAGACTGAAGAGAAGAAATGAAGGAACTCGACAGAAAACGATGGAGGGATTTAGGAAGGAAGGAAGGAAGGAAAAATGAGAAGGAAACACTGAGAGGAAGGAAGGAAGGAAGGAAAAAAGGTAGGAAAAAAGAAAGGATGATAGTAAACCTTTGATGATGAAGGATGGATGGATGGATGGAAGGAAGGGAGGGAGGGAGGGAGGGAGGAAGGAAGTAAGGAAAGAAGGAAGGAAGGAAGATGAAATTAACGTGTAAGAAAAGAATGGAAAAAAGGAAGTAAAGAAGGAAGTGAAAAGGTAAAGGAAGGAGAGAATGTTGGAGGAAAGGTAAGGAGGAGAGTATTAAAGGAAGGAATATTGGAAGGCCTTGAGAGAGAGAGAGAGAGAGAGAGTGCAGTGGGAAGAGGAAGGAAGAAAAGAAGAAAGCAGGTAAGAGAGGATAGCAGAAGAGGGAGGGAAAAAGAAGGGAGAGAAGGAATGAAAGTGCGAAGGGGAGAGAAGAAAAGAGTGAAGGAGGGGAGAAAAGAGAGAGAGAGAGAGAGAGAGAGAGAGAGGAAGGGAAGAGGTGGGTAAGGGTTCAAGAGGCCCCACTGCTCCCTCATTGTGTCATGGCAAAGAAACGCCTCCAGGTAAAGGGGGGAGGGGAGTGGAGGGAGGAGGGGGAGAGAGGGGAGTGGAGGGAGGGGAGGTGGGAAAGAGCGAGGGGTGAGAGAAAAGGGGGTGAGATGGAGGGAAGAAGAGAGGATGGAGATGAGAGGAAGTGGAAGGGTAGGTGAGAGAGGGGAGAGGGATAGATAGGAGGGAAAGAAAAGAAGGATAGAGACGAAGAGTGAAGGAGAGTGAAGGGAAGAGAGATGGAGGGGAAAAGGAGGGGAGGGAGGGAAGGGGAAGAGAGGGGAGAAGTTGAGAGTAAGAGTGAGAGAGGTGGAGGGACTGAGGTATAGTGAAAAGAGGAGAGTAAGGTAGATGATGGACCGTGAGGGAGGTAGGAGAGAGGGAGGGGGAGAATAGGAGAGGAAAGGTGAGGGAAAGGTGGAGGGAAGGCAAAGAAGGGTGAGTTGAGGGGGAGAGGAGGGATTGGGGTATGGGGAGCAGGGGGAGGGAGAGGAATGTTTGGGTAAGAGAGAGTGGAATAATGGAGGGTGGAGATGCTGGGATTGTGTGTGTGTGTGTGTGTGTGTGTGTGTGTGTGTGTGTGTGTGTGTGTGTGAGAGAGAGAGAGAGACAGAGAGAGAGAGAGGCAGGTAAAGGTAGGGTGAAAGTTAGTGATAAAGAAGAGACTTAAGGAAAATAAAGGTAAGGGACATGAAAGGGGAAACTAGTGAAAAATATATTGAGGGGAGGCATTCGTAGAACCTGAGGAAGTTGGGAACATGAAAACAAACAGACTTTGCATTTTTACAAGTATTTTAATTTTTCTACAGATTGACAGTTTTACTCAAAGACAATCCTGACATTAAATAAGTCACATTATCTGTAGAAGAAATGCTGTCAGATTATTTGGAAATCATCACCATAGCAAACAAGACACCGACTGGTGAACATGACATGAAAGATGATTTAATGTATTTATTGTAAAGTAAGAAGGTTAGCTAGGAGAGATAAAAGAAGATATGTGGATGAAAAGGTTGCAGAGACTGAAATCTTAATAAACAAAAATGATGGACAGAGTCAAAGAATAGCATATGAATCGATTAGAGAACTGAGTGGTAATGCAGGTAAACGCAAGGAAATACCAGTTTGAGACAGGGAAGGAAATTTATTAACCAAAGATGGAGATATTAAAAATAGATGGAAAGAGCATTTTGAGACAGTTCTTAATAGACCAATACCACCAGAAGAGGATATACCGTCTGCTCAGGAAGATTTAAATATAGAAACAGGAGAGTTGAGGCTTGCAGAAGTGGAGAAAGCAGTAAAACAGTTAAAGAATAATAAGGCACCAGGGGAGGATGGTTTATTTCCGGAAATGTTTAAAGTGGAGGGGGATAGATTAATAATGATCTTGACCAAGCTATGCAATAAGATATGGGTGACGGGGTTACTACCATCAGTTTGGAAGAATGGTGTAATTGTTAAAGTTCCGAAGAAGGGAGACCTGAGTGAATGTGGTAATTGGAGGGGAATCTCTTTGTCACCGATAGCTTTGAAAGTTTTCAGTAGAGTGTTGTTAAATAGGTTGGAGCCGGTGGTTGAGGGTATTCTGAGGGATGAACAGGCTGGTTTTTAGAAAGGGACGTGGTTGCAATGATCATATCTTTATAGTTAGGCATTTGATGCAGCAAGTTAATGAAATCAGAGTACCGTTAAGTCTTTGTTTTGTTGATTTTGAAAAGGCTTTTGATAGTGTTTCGAGAGAGACTATGGGGAAGATCATGAGACATTATGGAATACCAGAGGAGTTTGTGAGGGTCATTATGAACATGCATGAGGACACATTTTGTAAAGTGATGGTTGATGGTTGTCTGAGTGATTCGTTTGAAGTCAAGTCCGGAGTAATTCAAGGTGGTGTCCTATCGCCTTTACTATTTATATTGGTCATTGATTACATTATGAAACGCGTTGGAACAGAAACCGGTGCTGGTATACTTTGGGGAGAGAATAGGAAACTTTTGGATTTAGATTATGCAGATGATATAGTTTTGATTTGTGATGGGCCAGAAGAGATGCAGAGAGTGTTGGACTGTTTGGTGAGTGAAGGTCGCAAGGTGGGTTTGGTTATTAATTGTGGAAAAACTGAAATAATCAATATGAATATGGAAAATGCGCAGGAATGTGTAATTGGAGGTATGGTTGTAAAGCAAGTTGATAGGTTTAAATATTTAGGTACTTATTTAGCCAAGGATGGTTCTTTGAACTTTGAATTCGAGGAAAGGTTAAAGAAGGCTAATCAGGCAATGGGAATGCTTAAAAATATTTGGAATAATAAAAATTTTTCTGTGCATACAAAAATCAAACTTTATAAGGTAATGGTTAGGAGTATCTTAATTTATGGACACGAGTCTTGGTACAGCACAGTGACTATGGAAAATAAATTCTTGGTGTTTGAAAATAAAGCACTTAGAAGAATATTAGGAGTTAAGTGGTGGGAAAGGATACCAAATAGTAGAATTAGAGAAATAACGGGAGTGCAGCCGATCGATGAATATGTTAGATTCTCACGATGGAAGTGGCTAGGACATGTGTATAGGAGACAGGGAATAGTACGAGGTACACCAGGGTGGGTGGCACTTGGTAGGAGAGGTAGAGGAAGGCCAAAAGAGACGTGGGTGAGGACAATGAGACGGGAAGCTGGAGATGAGTGTTGGGGAGATCTTGAGGAGTTAGCACAAGATAGGATGTGGTGGTGTGAGTTCATCGAGGCCCTATGCATCCCCGAGGGTGCCACAGGAAATGATTGATTGATTGATTGATTGTAAATGACCCCGGCATCTTTGAGTACCCCTGCTGACTCTCTCTCTCTCTCTCTCTCTCTATGGATTGGGCAGTTACGTTAACGTAACCGTTCTTTCATAGATATAAATATAAGTAATCATATCCCTTGAATACATTTATGTTTTCAGTTATGCAAAAGATTTTATGCATACACACACACACACACAATATATATATATATATATATATATATATATATATATATATATATATATATATATATATATATATATATATATCATTTACTGTGGCACCCCACGGTAGGCATAGGGCCTCAATGAACTCTCTCCACCAATATTTGTCTCTTGCCATCTCCTTCAGGTCCCACCAACACTCCTCTCCTGCTTCTTTTTTCATTGTCCTCAACCAGGTTTCCCTCGGCCTACCTCTACCTCTTCTTCCTCTAGCAATCCACTCTGGCACATCTTGTATTAAACAACCTTCTTTTCTGTATATGTGCCCCAGCCACTTCCAGCGAGACAGTCTCACATATTCATTAACTGGTTCCACTCTCGTAATATCCCTTACTCTTTCATTTGTAACTCTGTCTTGCCACTTTACCCCAAGAATCCGTCTCAGTATTTTATTCTCAAATCCTAATACTTTCTGATCTGTTGCTATTGTACTGTACCATTACTCATGCCCGTAAATTAAAATTGGTCTAACTTGTAAATTTTCACTTTAGTATGTACCGAAAGCATATTATTATTCCAAACAGATTTCAACATTCCAACAGCTCGCCAAGCCTGTCTAATCCTCTCCTCAATTTCATTGTTTAATGATCCATTAGATGATACAATCGTTCCCAGATATTTAAAGTTTTCTACATTCTTCACCACATTATTCCCAATTACACAATCGATTTGGTTCTCCACGTTCATATTAATAATTTCAGTCTTTCCACAATTTATTACCAATCCCACTTTTTCTCCTTCTTCCACCAGACAATCGAGCACCCTCTGCATCTCGTAAATACTATATATATATATATATATATATATATATATATATATATATATATATATATATATATATATATATTTATATTTATATTCATATAAACTGACAGAGAGAGAGAGAGAGAGAGAGTGAGAGAGAGAGCGGTTTTATTGAGAATGTTAGTAATTGAATGTGAATAATAATAACAATAATAATAATAATATTAATGACAATAATAATAATAATAATAATAATAGTAATAACACCAATAATAATAATGGTGTTTTCTCTCTTTCCACAGGTAAGCTAAACTAGTGTGTGTGTAGGAGGCCACTTCCTCACCCCTTCTCCGGTACAGTCACACCAACCACCAAAGTCTGTATTTAGTTCTGCCATACCACATGAAAGCTCGCTACCTAGTCCATGAAAATCTTTATGTAATAGGATAAATTTAATAGTACTCATATGGATGCGTAAATGCACATTTTAAAACTGTCTAGTTGCATGTAGTTATTATAGACATGCCCACCATATAAAAATGTATAGTATACTTGCAGTACGTATAACTACATACATATGCACAACCAAATGAATGTAAGTTATTTGTATAGCATACTCATTCTGGCATACATGCTTGGTATACGTATGTGGGGTTGTGTGAAAAAGTGTGCGCTGTGAAAGTGTGAAAGAAAAACAGTATAGTATAATTCTAATGGTGCCTAAACTCTGTTCACTTTAACTTGGCTTAAAACTGCCATCCATCCATCCATCTGTAATGCTGAGCTGCAACAAGAGACTAACCTAGAGTACAGTGCTAATCGCGGAGAAGGGCTGTGGCAGGGGCAGAGAGCCGTCTTATTGCCTTATTCAATCAGTAAGCTGCAGAAAGTAATAAGGAATAGAACGAAAGCTGTTGGCCAAGTTAAAGTGAACGAAGTATATATATTTTCTACCTGTTCAACCCCTTCAGGCCGATGAGGTATCTAAATTCATGCCTCCACCAGACGATTTTATTCAGCTTAGGGGAAGAAACTTTGGAACTGGAAGGGTTGCGTGCAGTCTTCCTTAACCTCTTCAGTACGAGAGACCTTTCCCCATTTGAACAAAATCGTCTGGCGTTTGCAAGAATACGACAGAAATACGTCACCGGACTGAATGGACAGTTTGGGGCAAGGAGGGGGGAAGCATGGGGGGAGGTGGGGGAGCATGGGAGAGGTGGGGGGAATATGGAGGTGGTGGGGATGGGAGCTTAGAGAGGGAGGTGGGGGGAGCATGGAAGGGGAGGTGGGGGGAGCATGGAGGTGGTAAGGATGGGAGCATAGAGAGGGAGGTGGGGGGAGGATGGAAGGGGAGGAGGGGGGACCATGGAGGTGATGGGGATGGGAGCATAGAGAGGGAGGTGGGGGGAGCATGGAGGTCGTGGGGATGGGAGCATGAAAGGGAAGGTGGGGGGAGCATGGAAGGGGAGGTGGGGGGAGCATGGAGTGAGAGGAGGGGGGAGCGTGGAGGAGGAGGTGGGGGGGAGCATGGAGGGGGAGAGGGACAAATAGATTTCTTGACTGACAGTGGGGTTTGCCTGTCAACTTCCATGACAAGTTTCATAAAAATCCGTCTAGTTATTTGGCAGGAGTCTGATGAGAAACAGACGAGTAGACAGATAGATAGACAGGGAGAGACATAGACAGAAATAGAGAGATGGGGCCAGACAGACAGACAGACAGACTCAGGGGAGGTCAACAAAGATAGACAGACAGGGGACAGACAGACAAATAACAAACTGGTAAACAGACACAGGAACAGATAGACGGACAGGGAGGCACAGACAGATAAATCAACAGGAATACAGACAGACGTGCAGACAGTGGGAAATAGACATGGGAACAGATAAAGATAGATGAAATAAATAGTTAGACAGATAGACAAGGGACAGACAGACAGACAGATAAACATAGATAAAATATATACCTGGATAGATAAATAGAGATAGACGGGGGAACAGGCAGACAGGAGGATAGACAAACAGAGAAACAGACAAACAGGGGGAGAGACAGACAGGAGGATAGACAGACACGGAACAGGCAGACAGACGGTTATACAAGGGGACATCCAGACAAATTGAGAGGGGAGGCAGAAATGGAGGGGCATGGCAGGCAGGCAAGATAGACAGACAGACAGACAGACAGATATGCAGACGGACAGGGAAGGCAGACAGACAGACATGTGGAGACAGACGATCTTTGAGAGTCTCCCGGCATGGCATAGGAGGCGGCAACGTGAGAAAATGATAATAATAATAATAATAATAATAACAGAAGGAATAAAATTACATCCTCAAACGTGAGAACAAACACAGTAACATCCACAAGAAAACACCTCAACAAAGAACACCACCAAGAATCACACAAATAGCTCCCATATACCCTGCACCTTCGACGCAAGAAAGAGAGAGAGAGCAGAAAAAAAACCGGCCCAAAAAAGGGAACACGTAATTAATGTATAAAAAAAAAAAAAACGTGTCGTTTACCTGAGGACGGGGTGAGCCAGGTGTGTGAGCGGTAATGTTGTTTGTTATGCATTAGTGAGCCCAGCCGGATGGGGAGGTGGGGGTAGGTGGGGAGGGTTATGAAAGTGTAGTTGGGGCGTAGGTGGGGGTGTAGGTCGGGAGGTTAATTTAGGTGGGGAGGGTTGTGTAGTTGGGGTGTTCTTTGGTGTAAATGTAGATGGGAAGGTAATGTTAGTGGGATGCAGGTGGATGTAAATGTGGGTGGGGTGTAAGCGGGTGTAGGTGGGGAGAATAATATTGGTGGGGTGTAGGTGTAGGTGGGGAGGGTAATATTGTTGTTTGTAGGTGGGGAGGGTAACATTGGTGGGGTGTAGGTGTAGGTGGGGAGGGTTATATTGGGGTGTAGGTGTAAGTAGGGGTGGTAATATAGGTGGTGTAGGTGTCTGTTGATGTAAAGGTGGGTGTAGGTGTCAGTAGGCAGGGTAGAATACAAAAGATGAGATTACGGTGGTGAGGTGATTTTCAGTTTGACGATTCCCAGTTGGATGATTTCCATTTGGTCCATTTCCAGTTGGACCATTCCCAGTTGGATCATTCCCAGTTGGACCGTTCCCAGTTGGACCGTTCCCAGCTGGACCATTCCCAGCTGGACCATTCCCAGCTGGACCATTCCTAGTTGGACCTTTCCCAGCTGGACCATTCCCAGTTTGATGATTCGCAAAAAGAGGATACCCAGTTGGACGATTTTTTTTTTTTTTTTTTCACGAGGTTATTATCATTATCATTACTAAAAGTGTTTTTCAGTAACATCTTTAATTTAATTGTTTCATAACTTAAAATTTCTATAAAATGGCCGTCCAAATTGGTGAACGTGCGTATTATACTAAGGCATTACTGGTATATGCTCAAAAAAACTTAAGCGAGAAAACCAGAATTTTGCCCATATTTTGCTACTGCCATCTAAACTTGCAGTGTAAGCGAACTAAGCAGTACACTGTTCGATCGTCAGAGTGTAAACATGCAAGACAATTACCGGGTAACTCTACGGGTGTCATAGCCAAACTAATCATTGCGTGATTCAGAGCGTGGTCTTGTTTCTCCTTCCCAAGCCTTCGTCGCAAGGGTTTTTGTTTCGTCTCAGTCAGTATGTGGCATGAGGTACACCAGTTGGACATACACTCAGACCGTCGTGGCAGTCTGGATATAAATAAAATTATTCCAGTTCTGATGGCTCTTCCACTTTCTTCGGTCGTCAGGCTGCACAGTTGTGTACTGTCAGTAGACGTGGCCAGGCGGTTCATTCCCAATCACTGTGTGGACCAGTACAGCGAGGACAGCAGACTCAGTCAAGTAGTGGAGGGGTGGTAGAACTGTCAAGTTCCAGCCCCGTGTGTATAAACCGATATCTGTCCTTGAGAGAACAAGTTGAAAATGACTGTGCTACAACCATCCCGATTAGGTGCAACTCCACCCAAGTCCACAGGGAACTGCCATAGGGTGTGTGAACGTCTCGGCAGGTTATATGCTTAAAACAGTTTGGCGTCTATGACATGGCAACTGAGGGATTATCACCTAGTTGGTCACAGTAGTAAATGAATAAAGATACTCAATTTGTTTGATGAAAATGTGTCCATAAATACTAGGTTGGGAAAGAACAGTATACAGTGTGAATAATATTAACTTATGATTGTCGACATCAGAATCGTCTTCTTAGAAGTCGTCTTATTGGGAATGGTCTTATTAGAAATCAACTCACTGAGAATCGTCTTGTTGCAAATCCTAAGCTACTAAATATCCAGCTGGTTCACTGGTGCCTGTTTAATTATTCCCATTATGTCAAGGCAAAATTAAAATCTAATTACAATCAGGACATTACAATCAGGGCTGGACATGCAGCTTTATTTAATAGTCAGCTGTTTAATTCTGTTGCTGTCTGTAGATAGCTCCTAATAATATGTGGTCATTGCCCTCGCTATTTCAGTCTGTCTATATTTCTCTTCCTGCTATTACCCTTCAGTACGATGACGTCGTTATTCATTGTACCACCAGACTGTCGTACTCAATGAATAACCTGAAGTAGTGAAGGGATTACTGAAGGCTATATCTGACCCATCATCATCATCATCATCATCATCATCATCATCTCCTCCTCCTCCTCCTCCTCCTCCTCCTCCTCCTCCTCCTCTCACCCGATTCCCCAGTCCTAAACTTCCCCGCCACCCTCGCCTCGCCTCACATTAATCACGGTGCGTGTTGAATCCATTATTTTTCATGCTAGCGTACCTCACCTTCTCTTGATTCTTTGCCCCGGTGCTGCGAGTGCTCTTTTCCTTAGCAGATAAAATGATGTTAATAAGAATGATACAAAAGGAGAAGTCGTACTGAAGGGGTTTATGGCAGTGGTTCCTTTAAGCTGATGAGAAAGATTTAACGATGAGAGAGAGAGAGAGAGAGAGAGAGAGAGAGAGAGAGAGAGAGAGAGAGAGGTGATCAAGTGAAGGGGTTATTAATGAGGCTATTTGCAGCTTTATGCACAGTTGTTCACTTCCCTTTCTTACCCATACTTGAGTCTCTAAGATCATCCTTATCTGAATCACCAAGTTCCTTATCCACCTCCTTAAGAATATATACAGATGTACGCGCAATTATCGATCTACAGTCCTTCATTACCATAAATAACCGTAAAAAACCGTAAATAACCGAGACAGCAATGATCTTAGGAACCCAACAGACATCTCAGAATATTATGTAAGAGTTTTATAATTTTGTACTCTCGTCTTTATGAGTTGATCCCTTCACCTTGAGATTCTTATTTCCCACCTGCCAGAAAAATACATATCAGTCTACCTTTAAATCACTAGGGTGTTATTTATTACAAGTGTGGCATCTTTAAGTGTGATGGTACAAATGTGATGTGGTGATGTCTTGAAAGGATGTGGTGGTTTGATGATGATGAGGTGGGGTTGCTTAAAGGGGTGGTGAGGTGTGTTCTGTGGTGTGATGGTGGTGTGTGAGTTGTGAAGGTGTGGTATGGTGGTGTGCAAGTGGGGTGTGGTGTGGTGGTGTAATGTGATTTTATTGTATGGTGGTGTGGTGTGCTGTAGTTGTGTGGTATGGCGGTGTGATGGTGTGGTATGGCGGTGTGATGGTGTGGTATGGCGGTGTGATGTTGTGGGATGGTGGTGTGTTTTTGTGTGATGGTGGTGTGATGTGGTATGGTGATGTGATGGTGTTGTATGGTGATGTGATGGTGTTGTATGGTGATGTGATGGTGTGGTATGATGGTGTGATGGTGTGGTACGGTGATGTGATGGTGTGGTATGGTGGTGTGATGGTGTGGTATGGTGGTGTGATGGTGTGGTATGGTGATGTGATGGTGTGGTATGTTGGTGTGATGGTGTGGTATGGTGGTGTGATGGTGTGGTATCGTGATGTGATAGTGTGGTATGGTGATGTGATGGTGTGATATGGTGTGATGGTATGGTATGTTGGTGTGATACGGTGATGTGATGGTGTGGTACGGTGGTGTGATGGTGTGGTATGCTGGTGTGATGGTGTGGTATGCTGGTGTGATGGTGTGGTATGCTGGTGTGATGGTGTGGTACTTTGGTGTGGTGGTGTGGTACTGTGGTGTGATGGTGTGGTGTTGGACGATCTTTCCCATGAGCAGTCTCTCCCCTCCGTCCGTCCGTCCTCCCCCCACCAGAACTCTGTCTTCCATGCACCTTTAAGTCTGCCTCCTCCTCCTCCTCCTCCTCCTCCTCCTCCTGCATTTCCCTCACTCCTCCATCTTTCTTCTGTACTCTTCCATCCTTCTCTCACCATTTATTCCTTCATTCTCTCTCTCTCTCTCTCTCTCTCTCTCTCTCTCTCATTTGTGGTAGAAGAGGGGAGAGAGAATAATGAGGGAGGGGGAGAGTGATGAGCGAGAGAAGGAGGAATAGTATTAGAGGAGGGAGGGAGGGAGGAAGAATGCTGGGGAAAGTGAGGGAGGAAGGGGGAGGAGGAGAGGGGGAGGAAACTGGGGAGGGAGGGGGTGAGGGGGAGATAAAGAGGGTATGAAGGAGAATGAGTCTGGATAAGATTTTGAATGTGACTGGAGAGAGAGAGAGAGAGAGAGAGAGAGAGAGAGAGAGAGACAGACAGACAGACAGACAGAGAGAGAGTTAATGAAAAATGTGATGGTGAAGCTAACAGGGAAAAGATAAAGGTGCCAGGTAAAAGAAGAGAAAAAATGTGGAAAATTTTGAAGTGGGCGGAAAGAGAAGGGGAAGTGAGGAGAGAAAGAGGAAGGGATGGAAGAGACAGGCAGGGAGGGAAAAGAGCAGAGAGAGAGAGAGAGAATGTGGATGGAAAGGTAAAGAGGGAACACAGTTAAAAGAGTAGGGATGTAGAGTGAGGGAAGAGAGAAGAGGAGGAAAGAGAAAGGAAGAGTGAAAAAAGGAGAGTGGAAAAAAGAGGGAGAGAAAAGAGCAAGGCAAGGAAAAGAAGAGGGCTGGGAGGAGTGAAAGAGAGGAAAGGGGAGAGGGGAAAAAATAGAGGGATGGAAAAATGGGGGGAAGGGAAGAAGTGAAGGGGAAAGAGGACAGATGGACCGTAGGATGGAGGGGAGACGGTCAAAATTGATGGGAAGGAAAAGAGGGAATGAAGAAAAAAAAAAAAAAAAAAAAGAGGGAAGGGAAGAGGGGAGAATGGAGGTTAGGGAGGGAGAAAGACGGATGTTTCTCCCCCACATAATGACATCTGGATCTTCCTCCCCATTTACCCCCCCACACCCCCACATTATTTCTTGTTACGACCCGCTTCCGGACCCTGTTTGTGTGACGACCTCCACTGACCTAACCTAACCGCACCCTCATCTGATCTCAACTCGTTTGGCTTACATCTCAGCTCTGCCTTGCTATGCCCTGCCCTGCCCTACCCTGTCCTGTCCTGTCCTACCCTGCTCTGCTCTGCTCTGCTCTGACTTGACATGCCACTACTGTCCTGTCTTGCCCTGTTCTCTCCTGCCCTTTCCTCCCCCTGAATGACCTATCGTGGCCATCCCTACCCTGCTGTGTCCTGGCCTGTCTGACCGTAACCTGACCTTTCCACTTTGTCTTACCCGACCCCATTCCTGTGGGCTAAATTTGCCTAATATTGCCCGATTATGAGCGAGCGAGCGCAGCGAGTGAAGCGATGTTTACTTTCAGCTGAAAGATGAGCTGCCTAACACGACACTGCCCGACCGCAACTGTTTCCAGAAGCTAATATCTTTTCTACTATGTGAGATAGGGAAGAGTTTCTTTCAGCACGTAGAAGGTACATTCAATAAATTTTGTTTTTGGCTGTATATTTACTCATGAGACCAAGGAAACCCCTTGGAATACCAGCTTTCCAAGGGAATGTACCGAGGGCGTCAATTGACAGACTTCACTGTGAAGTCGATTTAAAGTACTATGAAAATGACACATGCTGTATGAGTTGCATTTCACTTTTATCTGTTGATTGCGCGCAATCGTGTGTGTGTGTGTGTGAGAGAGAGAGAGAGAGAGAGAAAGTTCATATGTTAGTTCACATATTCTTCTGTTATTGTTCAACTACCTCACTAGAAATGTAACTTTACATCAAGATGAAATTATGATGATAGGCGTGTGTTTAAACATTCGCTCGCTCGTCACTTGCTCATCAAACCTCACGTTACTGATTTAATTTAGTCTTAGCTCAACATAACAACAAGCAAAAACAGTGAAATCTCGCCTCACTTACCCTCACCTAAGAAGACATCACTGGTCTACTACTGACCTGTTGTTCCCTTCATAATCCAACAAGCACAAACTCACTGGCCCATTTTGCTTTCCCCCCCAACATTGTAAGATGCCATAGTTTATCTGCATTCGGGCCACCCACGTGTGTTCAAGAATTATGCCATCTGATTTAACTGGTATTTGCCTCAAGACTACAATCCTGACCTAATGAATGATGGGGTTTAGGATAGGCAGATTGATTTTGCTGTAATTTAACTTACACTGTTTAGATTTTATGTGATGTCTTAGTTTAATATTATCTGATTATTTGAACCTGAAGTGACCTGACGTGATGGGGGAAAAAAAAAAAAAAAAAAAAAAAAGCCTGAAATAACACTTAATCAGCTAACTGTACCCCAACTTTTACTCACCTAAGAACACTGAAATAATCAAATCCAAACTCAATATAACCCAGTAAAACCAACAAAATCGAAGTTAACATAGCCCAACTAAGTCGCTCGTACATTAACATAACAACATTCTGTCCCAACTTTTTTAACGTAATGAAACTGCGTCAGACTTGAGAAAGCAAAACCAAGTCTGACCTGACCTGACCTAACCCAGCCCAGTGTGACCAAGCTTCCCAAAACGACCTGATCTTTATAGTGGTTATCTTTGGTCCACTTTCATTCGGTAAGACTTTTACAGACTTTAAGCCTTGTTTACCTGGAGTTCATGTTTGTTGCAAGGGACAACTTTTGCAGACTTTCACCAGTGATTATTATTATTATTATTATTATTTATTATTATTATTATTATTATTATCATTATTACTATTACTATCGTTATATTTATTGTTTTGACGGGACGTATTTTGCAGATGTTCACACTTTCGTCATTTGTTTATTGCAGTTCATACCCATCATACCAAATACGTCTTTTGTGTTGTATTCCTGCTGCCTTCTGACGATTTTTTTTAGATTAAAGACAGAAAATTAGGCTTCCTTTGACCCGTCACTACAGATGGTTTGTCGAGAATAAACAAAATCGTCTTGAGTTAGCAGGAAAAAAAAATTAGTGCGTCATCGAACTGAAAATAAATTAAAAAAAAAAAATAGGTAGATGGGTGAGTAAAAAGTAAATGAAAAAGAAGAAAATGGGTAAATAGGTAAATAAGTGAATAAATAAATAAACAGTCGTAACAGCCTCGGAAAACGGGCACACTGCGACAAGGGCGGTGGGAGTGAGACAGTGGCGGGGCGTGCGAGAGACGCTTGGGTGATAAGAGCAAACTCAAACATTGCGCCAAACAGGTCCCTGTGTTAAGTTAGTGCCAACGAAAGCTTAGGCCACTGGAGCTGGGTTGGGAGTGGTGTGGAGTGGAGTGAGTGGGGTAGGTGAGTGCGTGTGAGTGAGCGAGTGAGAGTGAATGGAGTGGAGTGGAGTGAGCGGAGTAGGTGAATGCGTTTGAGTGTATGAGTGAGTGAATGAATGGAATGGAGTGGAGTGGAGTGGAGGAAAGCGAGTAGTTATTGTTTTTTTTTTTTTTTCCAGATCAAAGCATTTTTTTTTTTTCGTCCAAAACAAGGCATTTTCAGAACAGTATATTTTCATTTGTATTTCTTGATTTACCTTTCAGTCACAACACGTGCTGATCTATAGTTTATTTATTATTATTTATTCCCAAACCAAGACGTAACTACGGTAATTTTCTTACTGATTTTCTCACACCAAAATATCGTGATTGGGTATATCTTTTAATTCACGTAGGCTAATGTATAAGTAGAATTTAATATACAGTATATGGCTATTTATGCATGATTCTTCAAATTAGGTCGTGTATAATTTATTACATTCATTTTTAGGTGATCTTAATATACTCTTGAAGAATCACCGAGACCGATACGGGTCATTGCTCATAATTTCTTTTTTATGCAAGGAAGAAGGGACCAAAGGCCAGAGCCCACAAGATTGATCCTTCCAAGGAAAAAAAAAAGTTAACAGAGAGCCCAATTCTAGATCTGTTCATTTAACCCCTTAAGTCCGAGCTCATATTTCAGTGTTTTATTCTGGATTCCTCCTGATGATTTTATTCGTCTTAGCCCTAGACGTGAAGGGGTTGATTAAGGCTGCATCTATCCTCTCCAATCCGAAAAGTCTATCCGAAGCTGTAGAAAACCATCCGAAGATAAGAATGAAATATGAAGTACGTCCCAAGGCTGAAGGAAAGCGTTGTCTTTTTTCCTTGATTTACTTTTTATAGGACCACATTTAATTAGTTCGCGATTCATTTTGACCAACATATAGGTTTTTTAATAAATATATATTATTCCATTATAATTGGATCTAGGAGAGGACTTTTTTCTCCTCATTTCGTTCTTCCATTAGGATTTATGGAAGCGGGTCATTTACTTTTTTACACCTAGAGAAGGTATAGTTTATTATTATTATTATTATTATTATTATTTATTTATTTATTTACTTATTTATTTAGTTATGTATTTATTTATGGTATTGCTGATGCTGTTCATTTTGTTGGTGTTAGAGGCTAAGTATGTTTGCATGGATTAAATAATGCTGCAGTAGGTTATGGTAGTTCATGTGTAATAGGTCGTCTAGGATAGGGTAAGGATTAATCAGGTTACGGTAGGTCAGACGAGGTTAGATGTTAGCAAAGGTTGGATGGGGTTCATTTGTTATCAGAAGAGGTGAGAATAGGTCAAGTGTATGATAATAGGGTCCTTTGCGGCAGTCTGGACGGGTAAGGTAAGGTCTTGTGAGGTCAGGTCAAGCAAGATTAGGCTCTTTCAGTATGATGACGCATATTTTATTTTTGCCATCTCCTGACTTTTTTAGGACAGACTTTCCAACATGAGGAGTTAATGAAGGGTTAATGAGGGGCTAATAAAGGCCATAGATAATCCCACAGCTTCTGAAAGTGTCTCCTCAGCTGAATCGTATTGTCTGTGGATTGAAGAATAAAGACTGCGTCGCGGGATTGATGGGATTTTTAGTGCATATCTGTTTGGGGGCTCTCCCAGGCTGATTATAGTAGTCTGGTAGTTGCAAGAATAATTTTTTAAGTCACTTATTGAAGACAGTACGATGACAGTTTTACTCTTATATTCACTGACGTTCGATTATAAAGGAATGAAAACTTCTTCCTTAATATCCTTTGAAAGTCAGCGATTTTTCCATTTCATTATCCCACCTCCAGACGATTTTGATTGTGTATATATGTATGTATGAATATTTATGTATGTATGTGTATGTATGTATGTATGTATATTTTGTAACTGTTATACCCTCAGACGATTTAATTTAGTACAGAGAGGGTTGTTGCAGGTGGAAATTATTGATTGTAGGAAGAGGAGTACAAGTTAGGCCAATCCAGGTCAGGCCATGTTTGTTTGGTCAGCTTCAGGAGACGTGCATAGTGTTAAGGTAGTTGTGCAGTGAGGAGGGCAACAGGGACGTGAGTGGTGAGGGCAGGTCAGGTTGGGTCGCGTAAGATCAGGGTACGAGAGATGAGTCATGCCAGGGTAGGATTGTTCAGGTTGGGTTGGTTTAGGTCATCAGGTAAGGTGATTGATGAAAGAGTCGCGCAGTATTATATCAGGTCAGATTAGGTTACATTAAGTGATTAATCAATGTGAGGAAAATTCAAATAAGGTCAAAATAGGTGAATCTCAGGCATGATTAGAATAGTTCAGATCAGGTCAAGTCAGGGGATTCTCAGCAAGGTTAGGATGGCTCAGGTCAGGTGAATGTCATTTTTTTTTTTTTTTTCACTTAGTTTAAGGCATGTAAATCACCATATGCGGTATATTCATTCATAGCAAAGCAGGTTAGTTCATAGTTAATCGGACTATATCAGGGTAGATCAGTGATTATTGATGAGACAGGTGTGTAGGGAGAAATGTAGGTCAGGTGACGCACACTTACAACATGGTAGATTAATACTGTATATATTTAGTGG
This sequence comes from Coenobita brevimanus, assembly GCF_032717465.1. Taxonomy (NCBI): domain Eukaryota; kingdom Metazoa; phylum Arthropoda; class Malacostraca; order Decapoda; family Coenobitidae; genus Coenobita; species Coenobita brevimanus. The sequence continues at coordinate 41,214,009 of NC_137024.1, read as the reverse complement.
GTCACATAAATTTATAGTATCGGAGTTTGAAAAAAATATTATTACATTCAGTACGGGTGCATCTTATCTGAATTTATATGTGCTACTTTCAGATGATTTTTCAGCTTGTAGAAGGCCTGTCGTATTGAAGGGGTTAATGAAGACTATCTCCTCTGTTTCAAAAAGTCTGTCTTAATCCAAGTAATCAAGAAAAACAGTAGAAAAGATATCGTTGTGAAGGGGTTAGTGAGGTTAGGGGATTTTTTTTTTCTTTTTTTTTTGAGGTACACACTGCCAATATATATAATTAATTACAGCAGATTGGTTGATGATCTTAGGCTAGGCACGTACAGGTTAGGCACGTACAGGTTAAACACATAGGAATTCTTTGGCATTTTGGTATATTATCATCAGGTCGTCAAATCACGTATGGGTATATTAGAGCAACACTTTGATAACAATGTCGAGTCAAAATTCACAGCCAGTTTTTCATTCACAGTAGGATTTCCAGCTTTATTTTAACTCAGTACGAGGACGCATAAAGTACGTCATCGGATTCAGAGGGTTAAATTCCAGTCAGGACCAGTGTATGTGAATAATTAGGTGAGGTTAATGAAGGTCAAGTTGAGGGAAATGTTTATGGCTTACTAAATCTCCAGCGTAACGCAAGAATAATCTCAACAGAATAAGTAAGTGAAAAACGAAGTGTGGTGAGGACAGATTACCCTCAGGTCAAAAGAGGACAGATTTTCTCCTTTCACTAGTAATTCCACGCCCAAGTATTGGTATTGAGGCAAGGAGGAGTGTATTGTTTGTGGCAGCACTGGGCTCTTTTACTGATAATATTTACCGTATCAATTTTGACACCCGGTATTGACGAGGGCCTTAGCTCTTGATCGCCTGTGTAAAGGTAGACTAGTGAGTACATGTTTGTCTGGCATGGGCATTTGGAGGTAGTGTGTGTGTGTGTGTGTGTGTGTGTGTGTGTGTGTGTGTGTGAGAGAGAGAGAGAGAGAGAGAGAGAGAGAGAGAGAGAGAGAGAGAGAGTTTGTACATGGTATATGATTGAGTGAAAATATTGAGGTTTTGTGCGCGCGCGCGCACGTGTGTGTGTGTGTGTGTGTGTGTGTGTGTGTGTGTGTGTGGAGAGAGAGGAGTGGGTGGCCTTCAGACTGGAAGACAAATCGAACTGCGTGTGTATCCGCGAACAAGGTCCTCTCTTTCATTAGCACCCTCATTCCATTAACTTACTTCCTTGCTTATTCTTGCTGTTGCCTGACCATTTTATTCAGTTTAAGGGAGAGGTTTGGAAGTGAAAGGGTTAATGCTATCAATACTTAACCCCTCTAGTTCGAAAAGTCTCTCCTGAGTGGAATAATCGTCTTTAATCGTCAGTAAATAACAAAGAGTAAATAAAAGATGTGATTAAAAAGGCCAGCTAGTAATCTCTCCATCTATCAGGGTGGTGCCCAGTGCCAGACAGAGTTGATGAGTGTGGCCGTGACGTAGAAATTACCCATCAGGAAAAGCTCACAGTGTTGATGTTGGCAGAAAATGACGATATTGGCAGGAAGTAAAGTATATGAGTAAACAGTTGATAATAAAATGAGTGTTGAAAAAGAATAGTCGCAAAAATATTAATGTTAGGCAATAGCAAAAATGTTAATATTAAAACAGGATGGAAGCAGAATTTTAGTTTGTGTGTAAAAGAACTGTTAATAAAATGGTTAAATGAAGAACAGTGCCGTGGGGGTAGTAAAAATAATAGTACTTATAAATTTATCGGTAGACAGTAGCGGCCAAGTATTCATTATCCCTGTGGGTATTCATTATCCTTGTGGGTATTCATTATCCTTGTGGGTATTCATTATCCTTGTGGGTATTCATTATCCTTGTGGGGCGTGTTAGTTTCTTAGTAGGAGAACCTGAAGTCAGACCACCGTAATGGGTGATAGAAAAATATTTAGTTTCGTCTTGGGTTTGAATCACAGTACATTCTTACAGGCTCTCCTCGTACCCGATTTTGTGTAAAGTTTTCTGTTTCTCTGTTATGGACATATTGAACTGTTTTCCTGAGAGTAACAAC
>NC_137024.1:41104444-41206944 GCF_032717465.1 Coenobita brevimanus | reverse complement strand
CCCTCTATCTATAATTCTTTTCTGCATATCCCATTCTCTCACCTCAGCAATCTGTCTCCTCTCCTCCCCTCTCTTTCCTATCCTCCCCTCTCCTCTCCTCTCCTCTCCTCCCTTCTCTCTTCCCTTCCGTCCTCTCCTTTCCTCTCCTCTCCCCTCCTCCTTGGTTACCTCCTCCTGTTCTCCATCACTACATATCTCTCTCTCCACCTCTCTCGCTCCAATTATCCTCTCCCTCAACTCCCTCCAGCCTCTCTCTCTCTCTCTCTCTCTCTCTCTCTCTCTCTCTCTCTCTCTCACACACACACACACACACACACACACACACACACACACACACACACACACACACACACACACACACACACACACACACACACACACACACACACACACACACACACACACACACACACACACACATAAATCCTTCTTCCCGTACTTTGCCAACAATCACTTTCTTTATCAGTCTTTTTCCAGTTTCCTTTCTTCCTTTATTTTTCCTTCCTCCCTCCTTCCAATATTCTCTCTCTCTCTCTCGCTCGCTCTTCCGTCTTTCCCATCATCTTTCTGCGTCGCTTCTCCCTTTCCCTTCCTCTCACCCTGTCTCTCTTTCCATTCCTCCGCTCGCTCTCTCTCTCTCTCTCTGTCTCTCTTCGTTCGTTTTCCTGTCAAACTTTCCCTTATCTTTTTTCCCCCTTCCCCACCCTGTCCCCTTCCTATTTCTCTTCCCCTTCCCTTTCATTTTCCTTTCCCATTCCCAGTCCCGTTCCCTTCCCATTCTTCTTCTTCCTCGTCCACTTCCCTTTCCCTCTGCTCCCCCTTTCCCCTTCCCTACCCCATTATCATCCATTCCATTTACCTCCCATTCCCGTTTCCCCTTTCCCCTCCTCTCTTTCCTGTTCTCACTCCCTCTTCATTCCCCTCCCATCCTTTGCCCAACTTCTCCCTTCCCCTTCTCCCTCCCCCTCTCTTCCCTTTTCTTCCCTCCCCTCCTCTTACCCATTTTCCTTCCTCATCTCATTCCCTTTTCTTCCTCCTTTTCTTCCCCTTCCTCGTCTATTTTCTTCCCAATCCCCTTCCTCTCACCTTCGTCTCTCTCATTTTCTTGCCCCTCCCCTCCCCTCCCCCCCTCCCCTCCCCCTCCCCCCCAATCCCCCTCCCCCTCCCCCTCCCCCTCCCCTCCCCTCCCTTCCCCTCCCCTCCCCTCCTTCAAAGTGTCCCCTCATAGTCCCTCACTCAAGGATCTACTTCAACAAGATTCTCTCTCTCTCTCTCTCTCTCTCTCTCTCTCTCTCTCTCTCTCTCTCTCTCTCACACACACACACACACACACACACACACACACACACACACACACTCCCTTACTTCTTCAGTGTCTCCCCCTCTCCTTCACACTCTTCATTCTCCCTTCCTCTCCCTTTACTCTTCCCCTCCCCATCCCTCCCCACCTCCCTCCCTCCTTCCCCCCCCCCTGCTTCACCTGGGGCCACACACCGCTCACATAGATTCCAAACACAGTGAGAGAGAGAAAGAGAGAGAGAGAGGAGAATGTGTGTGTGTGTGTGTGTGTGTGTGTGTGTGTGTGTGTGTGTGTGTGTGTTTTATGCCTACACAGACTATACTTACAGTCGCACTTGTGTATATAGCGTTTAAAATATTACCACCAAAAAAATAATAATAATAACGCCAGGGATTGTAAAGCAGAAGGCGCTCTCTCTCCCTTCAGACCCTTGGGCAGAACGGAAGTGGGTGTGGGAAATTTTAGGGGAAAGTCGGAAGATAGGGCCGGGGTAACAGAAAAGGAGGATTTGGAACTAAAGGAGAACATGTATTTTTTTTTTAATACATATACCTGTTTATACATATTTTACGTGTTGGAAAAAGATTACAAATTATGGTGCCTATACGCTTTTCACTTTAACTTGGCCTAAAAATGTTATATATTTAATGTTCAGTGGTAACAATAGATTATCCCTGAACTATGATGCTAGTCACGAAGAATGGCTGTGGAAGGAACGTAGAGCCATAGCACTGTCTTTTTCTTCCACGCAGCAGCACGAAATGAACAGCAAAAGGACGAAAATCTGGGCCAAGTTAAGGTGGAAGGAGTATAGTTGGTGTCGTGAGGGGATGCGCAGCTTTAACCCCTTCAGTCCCATTTTTTTTTTTTTTTTTTTTTTTTACATTGCCTGCACCAGACGATTTTATTCAGCTACGCAAGAGCATCTGTTAGTGAAGGTCTGTTTATCGTCGGCTCCCTAACACCTCCTCCTAAGCGATTTACTTTGCTTCCTACACCTCACTGCCCTCTTCGGTACTATACAAATCCTTACAATATCGCAATACTCTGCATAAATAACGTACCGAATTATATTAACCAGCAATGACCAAAAATAAATCGCTAAGGAGGAGGTGATAGGGAGGCTTCTGAAGCGACGAGAATGTGGCCCTAAGCGTCTTTCCTAAGCTAAGTAAAATCGTCTGAAGTTAACAAGTATAACCAAGAAAAAGAGAGGCTGAACTCTCTCTCTCTCTCTCTCTCTCTTTCTGTCCAGGATTACCCTTTGACCCCGTAACCCCTTCGAGCCAAGTACGTCCTTTTTATATTCTTGCTGCAACCAGACAATTTTGTTTAGGCTAGACGAGCATCCTAGTAGACGGGGGACAGGCGAAAAATCTCTCCGAAGCTGAAGGGATTAGTTGGGATTTATTTCAGCCCTATTAGTTGTATTATTATTTTTTCCTGCGAGTATTAGTGGCTGGGAAATGGGTGGAAGGAGGAGGGAGGCGAGGAGGGAGGAAGAGATCAGTAGGATGGAAGTAGTGGAAACAGTGAAGAAAGTCACAATAGAGAAAGCCCCGGGAATTGATGGAGTGTGTGGTGAATGGTGAAGCATGGGGGAGAGATAGTAGTAGAATGGATGTGGAAGATGTACAGATTGGCCTGGGAGGAAGGTAGAGTCCCGGAGGATTGGAAGTCAGGTATAATTATTCCCTTGTACAAAGGACAAGGGGAAAAAGAAGTGTGTGGTAATCATAGGGACGTTTGTCTTCTTAGTGTAATAGGAAAAGTATATGGTAGGATATTTATTTACAGTTAGGGAAATAAGAGAGAGAGAGGGAGAGAGAGAGAGGTGGAGGAAGGGAGGGAGGAAAAGAGGGATGATGGATGGGTGACAGACAGAATGGGAATTAAGTAAAGAGAGAGAGAGAGAGAGAGAGAGAGGAGGTGTGTGCGCAAGGGAATGAAGGTGAGTGAGCTATTATGGTGGAAGGTAAGGCTAAAAGGGAGAGAGGGAGGGAAGGAGGGGAGGGAGGGGGAGAGAGAAGTGGAAGGAGGAGGGAGGGGAGGAGAAGGAGAGGACGGAGAGATTAAAGGATGAGGGAACGAGAAAGGGCTGGAGAAAAACGGATGGGAGTGCGGAAGGGGCGAAAGGGAGAGAGAGAGAAAAAACGACAGTGAGGGGGTGGAAGAAAGGGAGGGAAGGGAGGGGAAGGGGAGACAAAAGAGAAGAAAAGGAGAAAGAGAAGAGGGAAAGAGTAAAGAGAGATGGAGAGAGAGCGGAAGGAGGAAAAAAAAAGTAAAGAGTAGGAGGGTACAGGTTGAAAAGGAGGAGGAGGAGCAGGAGGAGGAGGACGAGAGAGAGAGAGAGAGAGAGGGGGGGGGAGGGAGTTTGGGAGGGAGGGAGAGAGAGAAGGGGAGAGTTTCACTGAGAGGAAGGTAGGAGTGGAGAAGTGTCTGTTGTAAACGAGAGAGAGAGAGAGAGGGAGGTGGGGTTGGGGGTAGAGGAAATATTGACGGAGCAAAGAGTCTTCTCATACTCACGCCTACAAAATGCATGATATTTACCCTCCCCACAGCCCGTCTCAACACCCCCCTCCTCCTCCTCTCTCCTCTCCTCGCTTGACTCATTTCTCCTCCTTTCCTCTCGCCTCTCCTCCTTTCTCCTCTCCTCGCTTGACTCATTTCTCCTCCTTTCCTCTCGCCTCTCCTCCTTTCTCCTCTCCTCGCTTGACTCATTTCTCCTCCTCTCCTCTCGCCTCTCCTCCTTTCTCCTCTCCTCTCGCCTCTCGTCTTTTCTCCTCTCCTCTGGCCTCTTCTCTTTCCTTTTCTCTTTCCTCTCACTTCCTCTCTTCTAGCTTATCCGTCTTCCTCCCCTCCCCTCCCTTCCCCGTCCCTCCTTTCCGTTTGTCTCCCCATGTCTCTTCTCTCTTACACTCTTCCTCCCTCTTCCCACCTCTTTCGTCTCTACCTCTCTCTTTCTTCCTTCGTCTCCTCCACTCTCCTCCTCAGTTCTCCTCACTTCACCTCCCTCTTCGTCACGTCTCTGCTCCTTCCTTCTCTCATTTATCTTCTTTTCCCTCCCCTCAGTTGCCTACCTCCCTTCCGTGTTCTCTCCTTCTCTCCCTTCCAGTCTTCTCTCCTCTCCTCTTCCTCTTTCTTCTTCCCTTTTCTCCATCATTCCCCTCTTGTCTTTGTCTCTCCTCCTTGCAAGCCTTTTTGTTCTCCCTTCATCCCTTCCCTTCCTCTCTCCTTTCCCTTTTTCCCTCCCTCTCCTCCCACGTCCTTCCTCCCCTCCCGCCTCCCTCCCTTCATCCATCCATCCATCCGTCCATCCATCCATCCATCCATCCATCCATCCGTCCATCCATCCATCCGTCCATCCATCCATCCGTCCATCCATCCATCCATCCATCCGTCCATCCATCCATCCATCCATCCATCCGTCCATCCATCCATCCGTCCATCCATCCATCCGTCCATCCGTCCATTCATCCATCCATTCATCCAAGGAAGGAGGGAAGGGAGGACGCGGAATGGAAGGAGAAAGAAATGAAGTGAAGTGAAGGGGAGGGGCAGGAACAAGGGAGGGAGGGAGATGGAAGGAAGGAATAGGGATGGGAGAAAAAGTAGTGGAAGGAAGATGGAGAGAGGGAGTGGCAGAGGAGAAGAGGACGCGGGAAAGTGAGAGGGGGAGGGAGGGAGGGTGAAGGTGGAGGAGGAGAAGGGGTAGGAAGTGAAAAGCAATGGGGAGGGAGAGGGAAGAGGATTATAGGGATGGAGGGGTGAATGAGAGTGAGAGTGAAGGGAGTGAAAAAGGGCGAAGGGAGTTAATGAGAGGAGTGGGGAGGAAGAAGTAATGAAAGGAAGAAGGGAGAGGGAGGGAATGAATAGCGGCTGGGGGAGAGGGGAGGGAGAGAATTGTTTGGATGAAAGAGTGATCGGGGAGATGAGATGAGGGGAGGGAAGAAAGCAAAGAAGGGAGTGAGTGAGAAAGGGAGGAAGGGAAGGAGTAAAACGGAGGGCAAGGAGTAGATGAGGAGAGGAAAAGAGGGATTGAAGTGAGGGAAGTTGTCATAGAGAGAGGGGAAGGGCGGAGATTAATATGCCTCAACACTTAAATCCTCTCCCCTCTTTCATTTCTCCCCCTTCTCCCCTGCTATCCCCTCCCCATCTGCGCCATTTATTCTCTCCCTTTCTCCTGGTTGTTTTCCGTTCTCCTCCTCCCTGATGCCCATCCTCTTCCTCCTTGCTACCTAATCTCCTTCCATCTTTTTTCTTCCTGGTGTCCCAGCCAGTGCCTCCTCCAATACCTCCTCCCCTTTCCTCCCTTCCCCTCCCCTCCCTCTCATGTTCCACCTCCTCCTCCCCTACTTTTTTCCTACAGGCCCTCTCCCACCCCTTCTCCCCTCATCCCACCCCTCCTTTCCTCTCCCCCACCGCACCTTTCTCTCACCTACAGATCCTTTTCCCATACTCCGTATTCTGTTATTCTTCCTCCTCACCCTTCTCTTCTTCTCTAGTCCCCCACTTTTTTCTTCTCCTCCTCCCCTCCCCTTTCACTTTCCTTCGCCTTCCCCCTTTTCCCTCTCCCCATTCCTCCATCCCCTTGTCACTTTCTTCCACTTCTCCCTCCCACCTGCCCCTACTCCTTTCCCTCCCGTTTCCCTCTTCCCCTCCTCCTCCCCCTCCCCGCTCCACCTCCCCTTTCCCCCTCCCCCCTCCCCACCCCCTCCCCCTCCCCCTTAATAAGTGCATAGGGCTAACGTTTATAATTTAGCTGGCCATTACCACAAATAATTTACTCGTTACCATAATTCTTGATAACCCAGCTTGACCTCCCATGACCTTCCCCAGCCTCACTTCCTCAGGGTCAGGGGGTGGGAGAGGGGGTGGCTTGGGTTGGGTTTGGCTGGGTTGGGTTAGATGGGTTAGATTGGGTTAGGCCACATTAGGTTAGGTTGGGTCCGGTTGGGTTGGATTTGTTGATAGGTTGGATTGGGTTAGTTTAACTAGGTTGGGTTTTGTCTCAATTAACCTTGCTTTAATGTAATGCAGGGAGGAAGAAACAAAGGCTGAAAACCGGCGCCCCTGCTAAAGAAAAGTAAGCAAACTTTGTCATGTCGCGATACATAAAAACTAGAAGTCACGGGGAGAGGAAAAGATTGGTTTGTTAGGTTAATTAGAGCAGTTAAACACCTGTGAAGAGTGGGATGTACTAGTTGAGGTAGTTCGTAGACTGGATTGGGTTGTTAGGTAGGATGATTAAGGGAGTTGGGAGATGATAGATTGTCTTTGGTAAACAGACTATTTTTTTTTAACAGGCTGCTCTCAGACGATTTCATTCAGTATAGGAGAGAACGCCCATAGTGAAGGTACTAGTTAATTTGTTAAGTTTGTGTGGGTTATAATAGAGTAAGTTTACAGTGTTAGAGGAATATCATATAAGATTAATTTTATCTGGATCAGGGTTATGTTTTGCAGTTTACTGAGATTAAATGAACCCCCTGAAGTCCGATGGCGTCATTTGTGTTGTGTTCTGGACGATATTATTCAGCGTTGAAGAGATCCCGAGGACTGAATAAGTTTGTTTCCTCTCTGTCTCTCCCCTCTCTCCAACATCTCTTTCCCTCCCCTCCCTTCAGTATCCCCATCCATCCCCTCCCCTTCCTCCAGCATGCCCTGCCCTCCCCTCCCTCCAGCATGCCCTGCCCTCCCCTCCCTCCAGCATGCCCTGCCCTCCCCTCCCTCCAGCATCCCCTGCCCTCCCCTCCCTCCAGCATGCCCTGCCCTCCCCTACCTCCAGCATCCCCTGCCCTCCCCTCCCTCCAGCATGCCCTTCCCTCCCCTCCCTCCAGCATCCCCTGCCCTCCCCTTCCTCCAGCATCCCCTGCCCTCCCTTCCCTCCAGCATGCCCTTCCCTCCCCTCCCTCCAGCATCCCCTGCCCTCCCCTCCCTCCAGCATGCTCTTCCCTCCTCACCCTCCAGCATCCCCTTCCCTCCCCTCCCTTCAGCATCCGCTTCTCTCCCTTCCCTCCAGCATCCGCTTCCCTACCCTCCTCCAGCATCCCCTCCCCTCCTCTCCCTCCAGCATCCCCTTTCCTCCCCTCCCTTCTCTCGAGCATCTCTTTTCCTCCCCTCCCTTCTCTCCAGCATCTCCTTTGCCTCCTCTCCCCTCCGTCCAGCATCCCCTTCCCTCCCCACCCTCTAGCATCCCCTCCCCTCCCCTCCCCTCCCCTCCCCTCCCCTTCTCTCCAGCATCCCCTTTCCTCCCCTCCCTCCTCTCCAGCATCTCCTTTGCCTCCTCTCCTCTCCCTCCAGCATTCCCTTCCCTTCCCTCTCTCTAGCATCCCCTTCCCTCCCTTCCCCTCTCTCTAGCATCCCCTTCCCTCCTCTCCCCTCTCTCTAGCATCCCCATCCCTCCTCTCCCCTCTCTAGCATCCCTTTCCCTCCCGTTCCTCCAGCATCCCCTCCCCTCCCCTCTCTCCAGCATCCCCTCCCCTCCTCTTCCCTTCCTCCAACATTCCCTCCCCTCCCCTCTCTCTAGCATCCCCTTCCCTCCCCTCGCTCCAGCATCCCCTCCCCTCCCTCCAGCATCCTACCCCCATCCCTTCCATCCTTCCCTCCTGTCCCGGTCCCCCAGCATCCGGTTCCCTTCCTTCCCCTCCCTTCGCCTTAATTACTACATGCTGTCATCCTCTTTCCTCTCCTCAGTTCCCTTCCCTTCCCCTAGTAGCTATCCCCTTCCCTTCCCCTAGCATCCTGTCTCCTTCCCTTCCCTCCTTCCATCCCCTCCCCTCCCTGCATCCCTTCACCCTTCCTCTCCCTTCCCCCTCCCTTCCCTCCACCTCATCCTTTCCCTCCTTCCAGCAACAAGGTGCTTCCTTTAAGCTAAATTAAATCGTCTGGAAATGGCAAGACTTAAAAAAAATACTCAGTGTGTGTGTGTGTGTGTGTGTGTGTGTGTGTGTGTGTGTTTAATTTTTTCCTAATGTTACATTTTTCTTGCGCCTTCACGTTTTTCCTTGATATTTAGTTTTTATTCTATGCCATTTTTTTCGTTTATTCAGGTCTGTACTTTTTTTTTTCTTCCGCTTATATTATTTTCTTCCTGTATTTCTTTTGCTTTTGTTTTTTTCAGTATTTGTTCCTTGTATATTTTCTTGTAATAGTCCGTGTTGTTGTTGTTTTCATTTAAGCTTTTCTTGCTATATTCTTTTTTTGTTGCGTTTTTCCCCTTCATTATTTCAATTATCTGCTTTTTCTTTATTTATTCCGGTCCGTATTTTGTCAAGTTTATTTTCCATTATGTGTATTGTTTCCTCGTATACTGTAATTTTTTTTCCTTTCCATGTTGTATATTTAATTTCTTTCGTGTCTGTTATTTTCTTGTATTTTTCTTATTTGTATTGTCTTGCGTTATGTATTTTTTGCGCGTATCTTCCATGTAATTTTTCTTCATTTTATTTCTCCCGGATGCTGTTGTATTCACACGGTTTTATATTCTTTCTTCTTGTATTTTTTCATGTATTTGTAGTAGATTTATTGTTGTTGTATTCCTGCGGTTTTGTATTCCTTCCTGTTGTCTTTATCATGTATTTGTGTTGTAGTAGATTTAATGTTGTTGTATTCCCAGTTTTGTATTCTTTCCTATTGTTTTTTTCTTGTATTTATGTTATAGTAGAGTTAATTAGATGAATTTTTCTTGTATATTTTCCCTGTTGTATTGTCGGTATATTGTTTTTTTTTCCATGCTGTATTTTTATTTGTATTTTTCTCCTAGTATTAGTTGCATTTGTTTCTCATACTTTTTGCTTGCTGTATTTTATGTATTTTTCATTATGTAAGTACTTACTTGTTTTTTATGTTAAATTATTCGTTTGATGTATTTTTTTGTTGTAACTCCTATATTCTTTTTGTTTTCTTCGTGCTTTACTTTTTTTAAAATTTCTTTTGAGTTCTGTTTTTTCTTGTGTGTGTGTGTGTGTGTGTGTGTGTGTGTGTGTGTGTGTGTGATTTATTTTTTTCTATAGCTGTTTTTGCTGTGTTGTTTTCCTTGTATTTTCTTTTCATTTTTGTTATTGGTGTATAATGTTCCTGCTGTATTTCTGTCGTGTATAATTTTTTCGGAATAAATTTTTTGTATTCCACATAATCTTTGTGGTATTGTATTTTTTTTTCTTTTATATGTTTTGCTGCATCTTTTCCCGTTGTCAAATTAAGGATGTATTATCAGGCGCTATGGCATTATCAGTTTTGAGAGAGAGAGAGAGAGAGAGTCTTCCGTAACTTTTCATTCCCTTATACGTGTTTCCTTGTGTTTCCTCACTTTTCCTTGACTATCTTTCCTCTCTCCTCCCCATCTCCCTTCACCCCTTGCCTCATCTCATCCCTCTTCCCCTTCCTTCATCTTCCCTTGCTCCTTTTCTCTTTGTTTGTTTGTATGTTTGTGGTTTGCATTTTCTTATCAATTCTTTGTTTTATTTGGTAAGCCCTAAATTAATTATCGTTATCTCTATCTTCGTAATCTTTCTTCCCTCTATCTCTTTCCTCCTCCAGTCCTCCTCCTCCTCCGTCTCTCAGGGAACTAAAGCAGACCCAGCCACTCCCCCTCGGAGGTCACGTTCACCACGGCAGGTTACATGCATCATATTCACTCTCTTCCTCTTCCCTGATCTTCCTTAACCGCTTATCTCCTCTCCATCTTTTTTCTTCTCTCCGCTTCATCTCATTCTTCCTTCCCATCTTTTCTCCGTTCATTCTTTTCCTTTCCCCCTTTTCTTCTTCACTGATCTTCCTTCCTCTCTTTTGTCCCGTCCTTTCATTCTTTCTCTTCGTGTCTTCTTCTCTCATCTTCCGTTATCTCTTTTGTTCCCACTTCCTCTGTTCCTTGCTTCCCTCTCCTTCCCTTATCCTCATCCCCTTCTTTGCTGTCTTCCTTTCTCTCTCCTCCCCTCATCCTCCTTCCGTCTTCATCGCTCCCTCCTTTCCTTGCTCCTGCATCCCTCCCCTCTCCTTCCTGCTTTGCTGTCTTCGTCTTTAACTCCTGATAGGTACCTTAGTTTTATCTTATCCTGTATCAAAGGGCATCTTAGTACCAGTAGCTAAATTAGTGTTGGCATTTCTTTGTATTCGTTTGTACTCCTTCAGAGCTTTTTCCTTCCTGCATCTCCTTCCCCCCCCCCATTCCCTCCTTGCTTTCCTCTCCGTCGTCCTCCTTCGTCTGTTTTCTGTCCTCCATCCTTTTCCTTCTTGCTTTCCTCCTTTCCTGTCTTGTTTCCATTTTTCTATCCCCCTTCCTTCTCCTTCTCAGATTTTCTTTCCGTCTTCCTGCTTCTTCCCTTTTTTCCCCTCCCCTGTTCTCTCGGCCTTCAGTTTACCATCTCTTTTTCTTCCTTTTTTTTTTCTCTCATCCCAATGGTTTCTCTCTCTCCCTCTCTCTGCTTCTTCTTCCCCAGTCTCCTCTCTTTCTCTTCCTTACCGCCTTTATATCTGTCTCACTCTTCGCCATCCTCTCTCCGCCTCTGCCTCCTTCTTCCCCATCCGTTCCATCTCTCCCTTCCTCTTCCCCATCCTCTCTCATTCTCTCCTAGGCTCTTCCCTTTCCTCACCTTCTCCGGAAAACTCATGTCCCTTTCACTTTCCCTTCTGTCGCCTCTCTCCTCTCCCTTCCCTTTCCATTCCCCCTTCCCTTTCCATTCCCCCTCCCCCCTCCCTAACTCCCTCCTTCCCCCTCCCCCTACTCATTAGCCTAAGTCAATAATGAAAACAAAGAACCGGCCATTATCCAAGGATGGTGTAGGATGTGTAGTGGAATGCATGAGCCAATCACACACACACACACACACACACACACACACACACACACACACACACACACACACACACACACACACACACACGTAGTTATGTAGATAGTCTGTAGGCTGTCCTCATTCAAGGCTTTTTTTTTTTTTTTTATCTTTCCTTAAAACATCGTTGTCATCATGGTCCACTATCCTCCTCCTCCTCCTTCATTGTGATTCGTCTTGATAATCGATTTTCTTTCCGGTTTTTGCCAGTGTAGCAGATAGAAAGAAAAATGAAAAAGTAAAAACTGCATTAAATTTTGAGTCTGGGTTTTGGATAACTTGTGTATCGTAATAACAGTTAATGGTGGTAGTTGTGGTAGTTGTGGTAGATTTAGACTGTTAACTGTTGTGTAAATGTGATCATAATAGTATGTAGAGTTGTTGGTTGTGATAATTGGGTGTACCCTTAGTGGTTGTGGTTGTGGTTGTGATTGTGGTAGAGGTGGGGTAAAATGGTGATGGTTTACTGTAGTTTATTTTATTTTTTGGTAGTAGGAGTGACTGGTAGTGGTGGTGGTTGTGGTGCTAGTTACTGATTAAAATGGTATGTTTTAAGTGTATAGTTTTGCCACCTACCAGACGATTTTCTTGGGCGCAAATATCACCTGTACATACTAGAGGGTTTCTTACTGCTTAACCATCTTCCACTACATCTCCGCAAAGCCGAGTTGAATCCTCTCTCTCTCTCTCTCTCTCTCTCTCTCTCGTTGATGTAATGACAGACGAATTTTTTGTAATCAGTCAGAATATATATACTTGGAAAACAGCTGCACCTGTGGTTTTTTCTCCTGTTTCATTTTATTTTTTTATTTCTTCATTTATTTATCTTTTTTTTCCCGGCCGAAGATTGGATTGGATCTTAGTATGACTGGTTATTTTTTTTTTTACCTTTCTTCTTTTTCTCCAATCTCTTAGTTTTTAGGATTAATTTCCCCTGAAGACGATAATAACAGTCTGGAGATTAGTTTTTTTTTCCCCTCTTTTTTTTCTGTAATATTTCAAAGTACACTCTGGAAATTGTAGACCTTTTCACCAGGGGGAGCTGGGTTGGAGCTTTGTAATTCCCTCCCTACTTTCTATCCTTTCCTCTTACACATTAGTTAGATCTTAGTTGTATTAGCATTTTTATTCCAACAGGTAGCCCCGTCTTGGGCCAACACGCCTCCTGTTACCTGTACTTCCTATGTGCTCTTGTGTACTTTCTCGGGCTCGTAGTATTCACACTCGGATGAATATAATGGTTTAACGTTGATAGAGTGCTAGAGTTGTTCCTGGCATGAGAGGGGTAATGGTGACGGTATTAACACTCCTCGGCTCCTTTGATTCACCCTGACATAAATAAAGTCATGTGATGTTAGCCCAAATAAAGCACCAGAAATGGGGTCACTGTGCTGGAATTATTTTATTGTATTATTATTATTATTTTTTTTTTAATGCGCATCATCTGTCACAAGTTTTACACGTATTTTGCCCTTACAGAATGCTTTTAATTTTTTATGCCTGTTTTCCCCTTATACAAGCCCCTCATTTTTTAGGCTGATTTTGTCACATATAAGTCGTGTTTTTTTTAGTCTTTTCTTTTCCCAATATAGTCTAATTTTCCTGTAGTATAGTTGTGTTTTTAGGTTTATTTCCGTTTTAAGGGAAAGTCTTGTTTCGTCTTAGCTCCCATTTATAGAGAACTCTTAATTTTAGGGTTATTTCTCCTTTGTAGAAGTCTTAATATTTAGTCTGTTTTCCCGTTATAGAAGAGCCTTAATTTTTAGACCTATTTCCCCCTTTTAGAAAAGTCGATTTTTAGGAATATTTTCTCCCCTATAGGAAAGTCTTAATTTTTAGGTTTATTCCGTATAGAAAAGTCTTCATTTTTAGGTTTATTTCTCCCTTATAGAAAAGTCTTCATTTTTAGGCATGTTCTCTCCATATAGAAATCTTAATTGGGGGGCTTGTTACTCCTTATAGAAAAGCCTTAATTTTAAGACTTATCTCCCCCCATATAAAAGTCTTAATGTATAGACTTATTTCCACCTTATAGGAAAGTCTCATATTATAGTAACATTTTCCCCTTAAACAAATAAAAAAAATGTTGAAGAATCCGCTTTTGGAATATTTCAAACTGGGGTCAGGATGATGTTGGTTTAGTTACTTGAGTTTCTTATAATTGTCTTGAGATGTTGGTAGGTTTGTCAGACTTATTTCCCCTCCTTATTTTGGTTCATAATTTGGTTAAAGTTTCTCTGCTTTACTTCTTATCCATCGTCGTTACAGCTTTTTCTTTTCGTTTTAGTTTTTTCTTTTCGTTTTAGTTTTTCTTTTCGTTTTTTGAAGCGTGTTTTTTTTTTCTTAAGGTGTTGTCCTTTTCTCTTTTTCTTACGGCTGTTATCTCTTCCTGAAGTCTATTATCTTTGTCTGAAGCCTGTTATTTTTTCCGTTTCTGAAGCCTGTTCCCCTTTTTTTTCTTTTTTCTGAAGCCTGTTATCTTTTTACTGAAGCCTGTTATTTTTTTTTCTTATTTTTTTTTCTTTTTCTTAATTCTCTTATATTTTTTTCTTTTTCTTAAGCCTGTTATCTTTTTTCTTTTTCTTAAGCCTGTTATCTTTTTTCTTTTTCTTAAGCCTGTTATCTTTTTTCTTTTTCTTAAGCCTGTTATCTTTTTTCTTTTTCTTAATTCTCTTATCTTTTTTTCTTTTTCTTAAGCCTGTTATCTTTTTTCTTTTTCTTAAGCCTGTTATCTTTTTTCTTTTTCTTAAGCCTGTTATCTTTTCCCCTTTTTCTGAAACTTGTAAACTTTTTTCTTTTCTTTAGCCTGTTATCTTTTTTTCTTTTCTTTAGCCTGTTATCTTTTTTTTTTTCTTTAGCCTGTTATCTTTTTTTTTTTCTTTAGCCTGTTATCTTTTTTTTTTTCTTTAGCCTGTTATCTTTTTTTTTTTCTTTAGCCTGTTATCTTTTTTTCTTAAGCCTGTTATCTTTTTTCTTAAGCCTGTTATCTTTTTTCTTTTTCTTAAGCCTGTTATCTTTTTCCTTTTTCTTAAGCCTGTTATATTTTTTTTCATTTTCTTAAGCCTGTTATCTTTTTCTTTTTTCTGAAGCCTGTTATCTTTCTTCCTTTTCTTAATCCTGTTATCTTTTTTCCTAAAACCTGTTATCTTTTCTTTTTTTCTTAAGCCTGTGATTTTTTTTTTCTTAAGCCTGTGATCTTTTCTTTTTTTCTTAAGCCTGTGACCTTTTTTTCTTTTTTCTTAAGCCTGTTATCTGTTTTCTTTTTCCTAAACCATTTATCTTTTTTTCTTAAGCCTGTTATCTTTTTTTTTCTTAAGCCTTTTATCGTTTTCCATTTTCTTAAGCCTATGATCCCCTGAAAGAAAGTATAGTGATAACAGATTGAAGATTCTTTTTTGTTACAGAGTCAACATAGGAAGTAGATGCTCCTTTTAGCTTTATTTTCTTTCTTTCTTTCTTTATTGTAGAGATGCCTGGGGGAGTAGAATCTCTTTATTACTTAGATCTGATAAATCACTCTGTTAGTCGTCTATGATACATCATTATCTTTATAGGCAAATCATTCCTATATGGAATGAAAAAACAAAAGAATATTATACTGCTGTTATTATTGTTGTTATTATTATTATTATTATTATTATTATTGTTGTTGTTGTTGTTCTTGTTATATATCATTGTTTTTATTATTGTACCGGTATGTTATTACTGTTGCTATTGTTATTGTAATTAATTAGTGGTTATTGTTATTTTTACATTATTGTATTTATTATTATTGTTATTGTTATTAGTGATTATTGTTATTATTATTAGTATTAGTAGTAGTAGTAGTGTTACTGTACTTTAAGTGTGGTTGGAAAATTCAGGATCTTCTCTTCTGCAAGGTTGGGGTGAATCTCAGTTTCACCAGAACCGTATTTCCTTGGCTTGATCTTGTAAAATCTCCTTGGTTTTTAGTCAGAAATCGTAATATAAGGGTGAGGATTTGGTTTTTGTAATATTTCAAAGTGAAAGCAGGGAAAAACATGGTCTCCTTTCGTTGATTTTTATACGAGGTGGAGAGTTAATGAGTTTCTCTGAGTTGCTCTTCATCTGTAATATTTTAACTCTTTTTTTGGTCTATTTGGAGAGAGAGAGAGAGAGAGAGAGAGAGAGAGAGAGAGAGAGAGAGAGAGAGAGAGAGAGAGAGAGACGAGGAGAAGAAAGAAGAAAGGCGTGAAAGATTAAAGAATATTTTTTTGTAGTATATCCGAGTGTGTATAGGATAAAAATATAGTCTCTCTCTCTCTCTCTCTCTCTCTCTCTCGGCTTGAGCGGGGGATCTCTATATGAGGTGGAGAGTACTTTGTTTACCGAATGGGCGTGGTCTCTCTCTCTCCACGGATAATATTGGAACGTGAAGCTGGGGATGCTATTGGCGCTCCGGATGAAGTGCTGTGTGGTAGGAGTGGTTGTGGTAGTTGTGGTAGATGTGGTAGTGTTGAATGCGAGGCTGGGGATGCCTTTGAAACTGGTGGTGGTGGTGGTGATGGTGGTGTGGTGAATGTGAGGCTGGGGCAGCTTGTAAAACTGCGGTAGGAGTGATGGTGGTGGTGGTGGTTGTGGTTGTGGTGAATGGGAGGCTGGGAATGCTTTGAAACTGTGGTAAGAGTTGTGGTGGTGGTGGTGGTGGTGGGTGGTTGTGGTAGTTGTGGTAGTGGTGAATGCGAGGCTGGGGATGCTTTTGAAACTGTGGTAGGAGTGGTGGTGTTGGTGTTGTGGTAATTGTGGTAGTGGTGAATGCGAGGGTGGAGATGCTTTTGTAACTGTGATAGGAGTGGTTATGTTGAAGGTTATTTGTAGTGGGTGATTGCGGTAGTTGTGCTGGGGATGCTTTGGGGACATGGGATAGAGGTGTGCGTGGTAGGAGTGGTGGTGGTAGTAGTGGTTGTGGTTGTTGTGGTTGTGGTGAACGTGAGGAACAGTGGTAGTGGTGTTGGTTGTAGATGATTGTGGTCTTTATGGTTGAAGTTGGCTGTTTTGGAGGTTATTTTGGGTGGTTGTGATGGTTATTGATATGGTTGGTTGTGGTGAAGGTGGTTGTAAGTGTTGTCATTACGGTTGTAGAGCTGGTAGTAGTAGTAATTGTGCGATGGTAATGATAATAGTCGTTGTTGTATTTCAGTCATTAGTGGTTATATGTTAGTGTAGTTGTGATTTTTAAGAGAAATAGATTCTGTAGTGCGGATGATGGTGCAGGCGATTGTAATATAGAGACTATGGAAGATAAATGAATGACTATCCTTTTCTTATTAGTTAAATCAGTGACTGGACAAGAGTGATCGGGATTGCCTGAATATTGTACACTAAATCATTTTAGTTTTTTTCTGTGTTTTGCCTTTGAGCTATCTTTCGTTTCGGGAAGTTTCCATGTGTTGCTGGGGAAAGTGAATATGCATATATTTTTAAAGATGTCATGCACCATCAGCCTGGGAAAACTTGTTTGTCAAACATTTACAAGTCAGTCGCGCGCGCTTGTGTGTGTGTGTGTGTGTGTGTGTGTGTGTGTGTGTGTGTGTGTGTGTGTGTGTGTGTGTGTGTGTGTGCTTGCGCGCGGCCGCTTTCTCCACACATTAAAGGCATAAACTACGATACCGCAGACAGTTTACGATACTTGTGCATTTTCTTCCACATTTAAGCAGTGCATCAGCGTGAACGAATAAGTAACCAAAAATTAATGGAAAAAATTATTACAAGATTTATTCTACCAGTTTGTTTCGAGTTATATTAATGTCCTCGTACAGCCAAATATGCCAAATGTCGTCCCATTATCCGCCTTTTATTAAGCCATTATCCACAATAACAAAGATATATTGCTAGACCTTAAAAAAAACATTGAAGTTATGGGTAGCCGGGGTTTCCTCATCACCAGAACTTGGGTCCCTGCCAGAAGAGGTTAACACTTTGTAGATGGTAGTAGTAGTAGTAGTAGTAGTAGTAGTTTTTGTAGATATTGTAGCGGTTAATAGTAGTGGTGGTGATTGGTGCAGTGGTATTTGTGTGTTATTGTTGTTGTGCATATGATAGTCGTTGTTGTAGGGGGTGAAGATATTAATGCTGGTGTAGGTGATGGTTGTTGTTGTAGTCGTTGTAGATGTCCCTAGTGGTAGTTGTGGATGATTGTGGTAGTAGTGGTTGTTGCCGGGACTTGCGCTTATCTCGGCTGAGCTCCCTATAAGTTCTAGGATCGTTCTGAGCTCACTTTGATTTTGTCTCACTCTCGGACTCAAAATCATCTCGTCTCAAAAGGCTATCACACTCATGCTAAACTCACATGCATCGCACCCCTATGTTCATGGTAAACTCAGCTCACTCAAATTAAGCTCATTTTCAACCTAAGCTCACTCTCCTCCTAAGCTCACTTCCTCCTCCTTTCACCATCAGACTCAACTCACCCGCAAACTAGGCTCATCATCAAACTGAGTTCACCGTTACCCTCGGCTCACTTCCACCACGCGTACCCTCATATTAAGCTCAGTAATAACTTCAGCTCACTTTCACCACATCTCACCCTCAAATTAAGCTCACCCTCTTCCTCAACTCACTTTCAACCCATCGCATGCCCAGACTAAGCTCACCCTTGGCTCCCTTCCACTGCATCTTCCTCTCAAATTAAGCTCCCCCTCAAATTAAGCTCACCCTCACCCTCATCCCATTTCAGAACGATATATTTACCTCCTGTGGTAAATATTTTTTAGGCCTACCCAAACAATAGGCCTCTTAGTGCGCCCTGGTTCACTCTTCCTCTTACTCCTCTTTTTTATCCTGGGTCTTCTTCATCGACTCGTTTCTCTTCTTAATCGTTACTCTTCCTAATCCTCTTCTTACTCTAATTCTTAATCATCATCTGACTTCCTTATCGTTCCCCTGCTAATATTAATCGTCCTCTTCCTACTCTTACTCGTCTTCTTGATACTCTTGATCGTCATCTTCATCGTTCCTGTATTCCTCTCACTCTTGTTATTTTTTCTTAGTTTCCATAATCATCCTCTTAATCCATTTTTAACTTAGGATGGCTTTTTTTTTAGTTCATCAAAAAATATTAATCAACTTAGAAGTACTTGACAAAACTAGAGATGTTGAATACTGCCTTCATTAACCCCCTATAATAAGATAATTAACCCCTTCAGTCCGATGACCTTAATATTACTAGACTTTTTATGTCATTCAACTTTAGGATGGATGTTTGTTTATACTCCTTTTATTTTAGCTTGATCTAAAATTGCCATCACACCCCCTTGAATGGCGAGCTGTAAGACACGATTGCCACTAGAATATGATGCTAGTCACGAAGAAGTGCCATGGGAGGGATCCACACTCGTAGTAATGTCTGTTTCTGGCAATGAGCTACGGGAAAAAAAAAAAAAAAAAAAAACTGCGAAAGGAGAAAAAATCTGGGCCAAGTTAAGGTGAAGGGAGTTTAGTAAGAATATTTATAGAGACCTAGATCAATTTTCCTCCCCCCTCCCAGTTCAAAATGTCTCCCTCAAGCTGAATAAAATCGTATGGAGATGGAAAAAAATAAAGCAAACACTACGTCCTGAGAGTGGAGGGGTTAAATCGTCTGTGGTTAGCAAGAATAAAGTAAAATAAGGTATCATAGTAAAGAATAAATCGTCTCTATTGATAACCTTCACTATACTTCATTTACCTTCACTTGGGCCAGAATTTCGTCTCTTTGTTGCTATTTTGCGAAGCTCTCTGGCGGAATAAAACCAGCTGCACATCCTTTCCATAGCACTTCTTCGTGACTAGCAGCATATTGTAGTCTAAATTTATGGGTACAGCTTAGCATTCAAGATGGAGCGAGAACAGTTTTAGGTCAAGTTAGAGTGAAGAGGGTATAGTAATCTTGTCATTTTTTTTTTTTTTTTACCCTTTATCGCCGCCTTTATTTTTTGTTAAGCATGTTCTTGTTTGTGTGATTGTGATGTTGGCAATTGTGGTAGTAATGTTGGTAGTTGTGGTAGTAATGTTGGTAGTTGTGATAGTAATGTTGGCAGTTGTGGTAATAATGTTGGTAGTTGTGATAGTAATGCTGGAAATCCTGATAGTAATTTTGGTAGCTGTGGTAGTAATGCTGGCACTGGTTTTAATTTTAGTAGTTTTGATAATTTTGGTGGTTGTGGAAGTAATGTTGATAATTCTGGTAGCAATGTTGGTAGTTGTGGCATTAATGTTGGTAGTTGTGCAAGGAATTTTGGTAGTTTTGCTAGTAATGTTTGTACCTGTGGCAGTAATGTTGTTAGTTGTGGTAATACTGTTGTTAGTTGTGGTAGTACTGTTGTTAGTTGTGGTATAACTGTTGGTAGTTGTGGTGGTAAAGTGGTAGTTGTGGTGGTGATGTTGGTAGGTGTGTTAGTAATGTTGGTGCTTGTAGTAGCCTAATGATGTTAGTTGTAGGAACCTAATGTTGGTAGCTGTCGTAGTAATGTTGGTAGTTGCGTTAGTAATACTGGTAGTTTTGGGAATAATGTTGGTAGTTGCGTTAGTAATACTGGTAGTTTTGGGAATAATGTTGATAGTTGTGTCAGTAATGTTGGTACTCGTAGTAGTAATGCAGGTACCGGTAATTTTGGTAGTAATGTTGATTGTTGTAGCGGTAATGTTGGTAATTGTGGTAGTAATGCTGGTAGCTTTGGTAATGTTGATAGTTGTAGCGGTAATATTGGTAGTTGTGGCAGTGATGTAGTTAACGATGGTAATGTTTTGTTGGGGTGCATGGTAGTGAGGTTGGTAGTTGTGGTAGTAATAGTGGTGGTGGTTGTGGTAGTGTTGGTTGTTGTGGTATGAACGCCGGTAGTGTGGTAGTAATGTTGGTAGTCTTGGGAGTAATGAAGGTAATGATGAAATGTTGGTATATGTGGTAGTAATGTAGTTGTGATAATAATGTTGGTAGTTGTGGTTGTAATGTTGGTAGTTGTGGTTGTAATGTTGGTGTGTTTGGTAATAATGGTGGTAGTTGTGGTAGTAATGTTGGTATCTGTGGTAGTAATGTTGGTATCTGTGGTGGTAGTGTTGGTAGTCGTGGCAGAAATGTAGCTAATGATGATATTGGTAGAAGTTATTGTAGTAATGTTGGTAGTTGTGGTAGTAATGTTGGGCAGCGGTTGGGTTTCTCTCACTACCACACCTGCACTATGCCTCTATCACCTTCAATGTCTTTCCTCCTCCCAAACCCTCCTCCTCCTCCTCCACCTCCTCTTCCTCCTCTTCCACCTCTTCCTCCTCCTCCTCCTCCTCTTCACTTTGTCTTCCGTGTATTGTTTTTCTACTCTTTCCCACTCGTTCGTTTCTCTCTCTCTCTCTCTCTCTCTCTCTCTCTCTCTCTCTCTCTCTCTCTCTCTCTCTCCCATTACCTCCTTTGGCTGATCCTTCTCCTCTCACACACACCCCTCCTATCTCTCCTTATCTCTAACGCCCCTTTTAGAGATAGTAAAGAGGCTGTTTATTCCTCGCTCTCTTCTAATTACCGTCTCTTTACTTTCTCTCTACTGTGGGGTGAATGGTGAGAGAGAGAGAGAGAGAGAGACTTTAGAGTGAGTTTGAGGGATGGTGTGAGGTGGTGATTGAGATGGAGAGAAGCAGTGACCGTGAGAGAGTGTGAGTGAGATAGTTCGAGAGTGAAGAGGAGTGAGAGTGGGAGATAGTGAGAGTGAGGCAGTTGGGAGGAGAAGGAGAATTAGACCAAGAACGGTACTGAGAAGAGTATGAGAGAGGATGCATGAGAGATTGGGCGTTAGAAGGAGGAGGAGGAGGAGGAGGAAGAAGAAGAAGAAGAAGAAGAAGAAGAAGAGGAGGAGGAGGAGGAGGAGGAGGAGGATAAAGAAGAAGAAGAAAAAGGAATGGAAGGAAGGGTGTGAAAGATAAATCCGTGCTTGTCATCTTTTCACTAAGGCTATCCACCCCTCACAAGATCCAGCGTTAGGGAAAATAAAAATGTAATGTTCCCGCGTACCTTATTAACGACAACAGAATCTCATTTATCAGTGTCTGTGGCTGTCCGTGCCTCCAATCAGTCATAATTTATTTATTTTTACTTTTAATTTTTGGGGCCAGCATTTCAGTATTGCCTCTCCTTTAGCTTTATTTTTTTTTTAAATTATGTTTTATGTGTATCATGGTTTTGGTTATCTGTTTGTCTTTTATTTATTCTTTTACTGTTTGCTTTGTTGTCTGCACTTCACATTACCGCTGTGTTTATTTATACATGCCCCTCCGCTGTTATGTATTATTGGGTTTATCGTGGTTTGGGATGTCTGTTCTTTCCTTTATTCACATATTCTGCTTTATTTTACCACCACATCATTATTCTCGCTCCTTTAATTCATACATGTTCGTGTAATTTATTTAGGTTTGTTATGGTAAAGAATACTGGATTTTATCAATTTACTTTTTGCTTCGTTTTCCCTACACTTATTTTTATTTCTGTTGTCATTTAGCCATGCATTAATTTTTCCACTCAGTTTTAAGGGAGACATTGGGCTTGTGTCATCTGAATAATGATATGACTTGCTTTACAAACACACACACACACACACACACACACACACACACACACACACACCATAATTTTGAGTTTAAGTGTGTTTAGTCCAAGTCGTGTATTTACATCTGCAAGACACCTTTTCTCTGTCCAGTCAACGTCGCCTTCACAAGCATCATTTCTTCAACCATGTGCCGTGTCGAATTAACAACCGGAAGAGCCGCAGGTGCTGTGGTTTCGGGCAGAGGTACCCCCCCCCCTCCACCCTCACGTCCCCCTCGCCTTCAAGAATTCGGATATTTTTGTTGCGAAGAGTTGACGATCGCTCGGTTTGGGTCTGATATCGAGTCCATAATTTACCTTGATTTTCAGCCCAGGATCCAAGACAGAGGGCTGAAGATGGTCTGAAATTTTGTGTGGTATAACGTGACCCTTATCAGCACTTCAGATGGCTTTATTTATTTATCCTTCCATTTATCCCTTCCTTTATTGATCCGGGTCTCGAAATACTCTGGCTTTATTTAACCGCCTGCTCCGTTGTATCGACACTTTGGGTTTATTGTTCCTTTCACACTGTTTCTATACACGTTTTTTTTTTTTTTTACTGGACGTCCATAGAGACTTGTTTCATCCAGTACCTCGTTTCAGATTTTATTCTTGCCATCTCTATACGATTTTAATAGCTGCGGAGAGACACTTCGGACTGGGAAAGGTATATGGAGCCTTGATTGCCCCACCATTGCCAGAGGTCTCCCTGGTGCAGAATAGAATCATTTGGAGGTAGCAAGAATAAATCATTAAACAAAATCACCTAATTGATGGAGTTAAGTACTTGTGTATCCCTGCATTATTGTACATGTCCTTTGTTTTAGCCACACCTACAGTTTTGTCAGTGCTTTCTGGGTATTTCAGGTCTCTTCTTGCCACCATCGGTATTGTGGTATAGTTCGTTTCTTTTAACTTGGCCCAGATTTTTACAAATTTTGGAGTAAATTTCGCGTAGCTCAGTAGCAGAAGAGGACAATGCTGTGGCACTACCCTTTTGATTGGTATATGGTTACTAATGGTCGTGGATGATATTGGTAGCTGTGGTAAATGTATTACTAGCTGTGGTATGAGTATTGGTAGCTGTGGTAGGAGTATTAGTATTTAGGGTAAGCCTACATAATACAGATGCATATTTACCTGTGTCTGTAGCCTCTAACTCAGCCCCATTAAGGTGTTGCTATCGTTGCATATCACCATTATGTTAATTTTTGTACCATAATGTTACTATTCATACCTAATAATTACTGATACATGTGATCGTTACTTCACTGTTCATTCTTTCGTTCCTTTGCTTTTGTGATCATTGTTTTTTATGTTACAATTCATACCCCTGTTACACAAAAATACCTGCTATCCTAGTCACTCGTTTTAAAATACCTGTGATCATATTGTTACTAATCATACCGTCACTGTTACTACTTGTGTTACTGCTAACCAAACGCTTTTCCCAGTGTTCCTGTTAATAGCATAATATTACTCTTCACACCTGTTAACTATTGGTACCTTTGTCACTATAGACCTAATACTGTTTAATATACTAGTCACTGTTACTACTGTTACTGTGTTACTATTACTAGGCAGTTACTGTTCACCGTAACGTTACTCAGCAGTGTTGTTATTGCGATGCCTGTGACCTACCCTGACCTTCGCTGACCTCCCCTGACCTACCCTAATGCGCGTCAGTTTACTTGATAGTCGACCCTCTGTTATGTGCACGAGAGGTTTACATGTGTACTTGTAAGTGTGTGTGTGTGTGTGTGTGTGTGTGTGTGTGTGTGTGTGTGTGTGTGTGTGTGTGTGTGTGTAGACCTTTGCTACGCAGTTGTTGGGAATGATGTTGAATATGATGATACTGGTATTATTATTATTAATATTGCTCTCTTTCTCTCTCTCTCTCTCTCTCTCTCACTTCAACTCCTCCGCCACCAGACACTCTCTCCTCCCACTCCTTTGCTCCCACTAATGCTTCCATCTTCACCATTAGCTCTTCCCTTACCACCTTCACTTAGCCTCTCTCTCTTCTCTCCTTCTCTTCTTTCTCCTTTCTCCCATCTTCCTCCATTTGTCTCCTCTCGGTTCAGTCTTTTCTCTCCTTCATGTGTTCCCTCTCCTTCATGTCTTTTCTCCCATTCTTTCTTTTTCTATCTCATCTTTCCTTCTCGTGCCTCCTCTCTCCCCTCGTCGTTCTCTTCTTCACCCCCATTCTTCTCTCCTCAGTCTGTCTTTCCATTCATTCTCTCTCGTTTCTCTCTTCTCTCTTGTTCACATTATCCTCACATTCCTCACCTCCCGTACATTCATCATTTTACATTTCTTAAGCATAGGGATGGTGAAAGAGATTTTTTTTTTTTTCTTCCTCCAGTTATATGTAGATGTATTCATGTATATAATTATGTATGTATGTATGTAGATAGAAAGATAAATAAGTAGATAGATAGATAGATACCTGTAGATAGATAGTTGGATAGATGGATATAACTCAAGAAAATAAAATGCAAGGCTCATACATCTGGAAATGCCTGGACACATAGCGATTGGAAGGCATGGAGGTCGTGGCAGGGGGAAAAGATAGACCAGCATAGGCTGTCATTAAATTGGCCCTGTTGTACCTAAAGACGGAAAATATTGATTATAGCCTTCTTAGAGAGTGGACAAAAAGGGTATGAGAGTTTGTGGATCGCCTTGAAGATGAGGTAAACAACTTCAGGTTTTTAGAAGTATGAAAGGTGTGTTAAAGATGTGTGTATATATAATTAAATTTAATGTTCGAATCGTGTCAGCACAGACGAAGCCTCCCAAAATGACTCTACTCCAAATCAGACCACTTCTCTCCTCCTTAATCTCTTTCTTATTCTCCCTCACTCCTCAGACTCCTCCCCAAACAATCCCTAATTCCTCTTTTTATCTTTCTCCCTCAATTAAGCTCGAGTCTCCCCCAAATCTCTCCCCAAACAACGATTCTGCTCCCTAAGCTTTTTAAATCGCCATTATTTTTCCTTATTTCTGTAGTTTTTCTCACTCCCTAAACTCCCCAAAGTTTCTCTCTCTCTCTCTCTCTCTCTCTCTCTCTCTCTCTCTCTCAACTCCGAAAACCTCCCCCTCCCAAGATTGTCTCCCTGATTCCTCTTTCTCTTTTCTTTCTCTCACGCTCCCCAAACTTAATCTTAATTCTCATGATGATGATGATGATTCCTTAATTTCTGTGTACCCCTTTTTTAAGATGACCATGATGATGATGATGATGATGATGATGATGACTATCCCTAAGTCCTATGTTTTTCCCCATTTGTACGATGACGATGATAATACTGATAACTCTCCATAATTTCAGGTTTTTGGTAACTTTGATGATGACGACGATGATGATGGTGACGCCAATCCCTAATTTCATCCCCCTTTTCTTCCCAGGTCACTACCGAAGCTCAGTAGCCAGGATGACGACGGGCCCAACACACAGACTAATTACACAGGCACCGGCAACTTTGAGCCCATCCCACACGACCACGACTACTGCGAGAGGGTCGTCATCAATGTGAGTAGCTGAGTAAAGCAGGAGTAAAGGGAGGAGAGAAGGAGTAAAGGGAGGAGTAAAGCAGGAGTAAAAGGGTGGAGGGTGAGTAAAGAAATGAGCAAAGCAAGAGTAAAGGGCAGGAGGATGAGTAAGGAAATTAGTAAAGCATGAGTAACAGGGTGGAGGATGGGTAAAGGATGGTAATAAAGCGTGACTAAAAGAGAGAAATGAATTATGTATGAGTAAAGGGATGGAGTGGGGAGTAAAGGATGGGAATAAAGCCGAGAACAGAGAGAGAAATTAGGAGTAATGTATAAGCAATGGGATGAAATAAAGAGTAAAGGAAGAGGGAAGAATTGGAATAAGGCGTAAATAAAGGAGAAATGGGTAGTAATGTATGAGTAAAGGGTGGGCATGAGGAGTCAAGCGGGAATAAAGGACGGGAATGAGGAGTAAAACTTCAATAAAGGGTGGAATGAGGAGTAAAGCAAAAATAAAGGATGGGAATGGGGAGTGTACAGGCAAGGAACGTAGAGGTGGAATATTACATGAATAAAGGAGAGGAGTGAGGAGTGTGGAGGTGAGGAACGTAGAGGTGGAGTATGAGAAGTAGGTGGTAGATGAGGAACGTAGGCTTCAAGAGGAATAATAGAGGTATAATATGAGTAGATGAGGGACGTAGAAGTCAAGAGAGATAATAGACGTAGAATATGATGAGTAGATGAGGAACGTTGAAGTCAAGAGGCCGTGATTATACTCATTTTTGTTCATTTCTTAAATATGAGGAAATGATCAATAAAATGGAGGAGGAGAGTAAAAAGTGAGAAAGTGCGGAGTATTGAGGAGGATTGTGGATGAGGCAGGTAAAAGTAATGAGGGGCAATGTAGTAACACTCACAGGTAAATTTTATCCACATGAGTAAATGATAAGGGAAGGAAGGAGGTGAGCAGGTGTGAGAAACGAGGAAGCGAAGTGGAGTAATATAAGAATACTCTTTTTTTTTTTTTTTTTTTTTTTTTTATTGTGGGTAAAATTTGTCAATGATGAGTAAAAAGGAGGAATCAGGAGGATACGAATGAAAAAAATAGGAATAAATAAGCAACGTGATATTGCTCACTGTTTTTTTTTTACAGTGTGGGTAAATGGCCAGATAGATAGATAGATAGATATCAGTATTAGCGAATTTACGTGGCGTAGTGAGTGAGAAGCGAAAGACTGAGATGCAGTATGAGTTGAGGGATATCGTTATTGGATTCGTGGATTTTTTGTATTAGTGTGAGAAGATGATGAGCAATTGATGAGCTGGACGAAAATCTCTCCCTCCCTCCCCCCCTCTTCTCTCTCTCTCTCTCTCTCTCTCTCTCTCTCTCTCTCCCCCTTCCTTCCTTCTTTCTTTCCTGATTGCATCATTTCTCTTTCCTTCTTTCTTTTTTTTCACCTTCGCTTCACCTCTTCTTTTTCTTCCATCCATCCTTCATTTTTTACATCCTTCCTTTTACCCTTCCCTTCCATCCATCCTTCCTCTCTTGCATCATCTACCATCCCTTACCTCCTCCTTTATATTCCATCTTCCTTCTTACATTCCTTTCTTTCTGCCTTCTTCCTTCCTTCCTTCCTTCCTGTCTTTTCTTTTCCTTCTTTCTCTCTTTCTTACTTTCTTTTTTCTTGTTCTTCCTTCCTTCCTTCCTTCCTTCTTGCGACGATTTCCAAGCATCTTCAGCAACTTTGTCAGTGTAGGTGGGCAAGACGTGACCGAGTGGAGAGAGAGAGAGAGAGAGAGAGAGAGAGAGAGATCGTTTATTTCAAGGTTTTATAACGTACATTTTAAGAACGAAAAATTATCATCATCTTTCACATATATCAAATATCATTCAACCTCACTTCCACCCCCCTCTCTCTCTCTCTCTCTCAGTGCCACTCCTCATTCTTCTCCCTCCCAGCATCACCACAACCAACACATTTTCACCACCACCGCCACCACCACCACACTCATCACTATTCCCTTTAATCCTTCGCCACCACCCACTCAGTTAACTTCGCTTGCTCCACATTTCCCTTTCACCACATTCACCACACGCGCACTCATCACCACAGGCCTCTTTTTTCTTTTTATCACAGTCACCACACACTGAATCCATACCATTACCCTACCACATCACACCACCACACACTAAGTCCATACTATCCCTACGCCACACCACCTCACACTCCACACCGCCAGTACACCACATCACATCACCACACACTCCACACCACCACCGCACTACATTTCACCGCCACTGTATCCGTCACACCACCTCTGCACATACCACAACTACACCACATACACCATCACTACACCACATCACACCACTGCTACTGTTATACTGAATACTGACACTTCCCTCTTATCTCTGTACCATGTAACTCCCACCACCACACCACCACCACCACACACCAGCAGCACCACCACCACACCGCCAGCGCCACTCATTACCCCCATCTTACGGTAATTCCCGGCCAGGTCAGCAGAACAGGGGGTGGAACCAGGTCGCCTCGTTAGAACTTCGTTGTCGGGCCGGGATTAGTGGCTGGCAGGCGAGGGGGGGAATCTCCTTGGTTTTTACTTGTTTAGCACTTCTTGTTCTATGTCCTTGTTCTTCTTGGTTTTGTTATTTGTTTATGTAGGTTTTTATTGTTTATTTTTCATGGTTCCTGTTATTTTGGTCTTTGTTTTGTTAATTGTTCTTCTCTGTTCTTGTTCTTCATGGTTTTCTTGTTTATGGTGACTTTTATTTTCTTTGTTTTTTGATGATCCTCTTATTTTTGGTCCCTCTTTTGTATTGTTTGTTTTTCTTGTGTTCTTATTTGTAGTCTCCTTGGTTATTTGTTCTTGGTTTTGTTAATTGTTCTTCTGTTCTTACTTTTTTGTTTGTTCTTCATGGTTCTGCTTACATTGGTTCTACTTGTTTCTTGTTTTGTTTGACTTTGTGTTCTTGTTTAGAGTCTCCTTGATTTTTATTTGTTCTTGATTTTTAAATTGTTCTTCTCTGTTCTTTTCTGTTGTTCGTCATGGTTCTCATAACTTTGGTTCCTTACTTTTTTTGCTTGTCTTTGTGTTCTTATTCTGTAATCCTGGTTGTTGTTTTAATTCCACTTGCTTCTTACTTTTCTTACTTCATCTTGGCTCTTGTTTTTTATTGCTTGTTCT
This sequence comes from Coenobita brevimanus, assembly GCF_032717465.1. Taxonomy (NCBI): domain Eukaryota; kingdom Metazoa; phylum Arthropoda; class Malacostraca; order Decapoda; family Coenobitidae; genus Coenobita; species Coenobita brevimanus. The sequence goes on along the minus strand of NC_137024.1, from coordinate 41,178,539 downwards.
GGTACTTTTTTTTTTTGTTCATTTCGGTTCTTATTTATGTATTTTGGTTCTTGCTTTGGTTCTTCTTGGTGTTCTCAATTGTTCTTTGTTATGTTCGGTGGTCGGGTGACAGGGGATGGGGAGGCTGCTGGTTTTTATTTTATTTATTTATTTATTTATTTTTTGTTATTCATCCTGGTTTTTTATTTGTTCTTTGTTCATCTTGGTTCTTTTTTTGTTCTTTGTTCATCTTGGTTCCTTTTTTTACTTTGTTCTTTGTTCATCTTGGTTCTTTTTTTTTACTTTGTTCTTTGTTCATCTTGGTCCATTTTTTGCTTTGTTCATTGTTCATCTTGGCTCTTTTTTACTCTGTTCTTTGTTCATCTTGGTTCTTTTTTTTACTTTATTATTTGTTCATCTTTTTTTTTTTACCTTGTTCTTTGCTCGTCTTGGTTCTTGCTTTGTTCTTTGTTCATCTTGGTTCTTTGGTTATCCTGTTTCTTTTTCTTTGTTTTTTGTTTGTTCATCATTATTCTTTCTTTGATCTTGTTTTTCGTCGTTTTCTTCCGTGGTTCTTCTTTGTTAATTTTTAGATCTTATTTTTCATGTTGGTTCTGTGGCTGTTCTTGGTGGTCTTAATTGTGTGTGTGTGTGTGTGTGTGTGTGTGTGTGTGTGTGTGTGCGCGCGCGGGGGGGTGCGCGCGCGCGTCTTGGGGGCACCCTTTTTTCCATTAGCCCCTCTGTTTGTCGTTTTTTTCTTTTTAGTACATACAGTTAATTCATCTAGGTTCCTCATAGCGATGTTTTTTCTGGTTCCTGTTTTCTCCCATTTTCTTTTTTCGTCTTAATATCTCTCCATTTTTTAAGACTTTTACTTAGAAGACGAAGTACCACCATTGTTTCATTTTAGTAACCTCATCAGACATGTAACGTATTTTTTAGATTTAATTCTTCTCCCTAATTTACCCATCTTTGGAGAGACTTTTCCAGCTGGTGGACTTAGACTCCTATCCTTCATCAACTCCCTCAGTACTAGAGCTCTATGTTAGGGTGATCAGAAGCGTTTGGAGGCAGTAAGAGTAAAATACGGTAGATAAGTCACCCATACCGAAGGGAATGCGGTATCTTAGGAATGTTTAGAGAAGAAAGAGGGATGAAATAGCTGAAATTGGGTCGTGTGGTTGATGGTAGTTTGGTGGATGGTAGTATGGTCGATGTAGATGGTATAATGAACTTCAGATTGTAGATGGTTGTATGGTAGATGGTAGTATGTTAGATAGTAGTATGGTAGATGATAGTATGGTAAATGGTAGTATATATGTTAGATGGTAGTTTGGTAGATGGTAGTATAATAGCTGGTAAATGGTAGTATAGTTGATGGTAGTATGGTAAGTAGTAGATGAGAGATGGTAGGTAATATAGGTGTTAGATTAGACCTTCATTAGCCCCTTCACTGCAAAAGGTATCCCATAAGTTGAATAAAATCACCTGGTGGACTGAAAGGGTTGAGGATATAATTGTATAATGATGTAAAACTGAAAAATAGTACCAATTATTCATGAGAACAAATAGTGCTGAGAGGAGAAAAGAGGGTTGAGAAAAAGACCAGAAATAAAGAGGGCTGTGAGAAGAATAAAGGGGGATAAAAAGAGCAGAGTAAAGAGGGCTGTGACAAGAATAAAGAGGGATTTAAAAAGAAGAAATAAAGAGGGCTGTAAGAAGAATAAAGGGAAGAAAAATAGGAGGTATACAAAGGCTGTGAGAAGATTAAAGAGGAATGAAGAGGAGGATGAAGAGGAATAAAGAGGACGATAAAGAGAAATAAAAAGAAGGATAAAAAGAATACTGTCAGAGAAATAAATGTTAATGAAGGAATAGGAGGAGAAATACAGAATTGTGAGAGAAATAAAGAGGGATAAAAAAGGAGGAGATATAAAGAAATATGTGAGAGAAATAAAGAAAGTAAAGGAGCCTAAAATAATCTCAGTAAAAAAGGAGGAGATATAAAGAAATATGTGAGAGAAATAAAGAAAATAAAGGAGCCTAAAATAATCTCAGTATCTTTCTCATTAAGGATGTAGGTGATTGCGTTAAGGAAATTTGTCAGGCTTGGAAGAAAATCCCGAAGAGAAGACAAGACAACACACTAATCCTTGAGTTTTTCCCCTTGGTTTTTACTTCCTTGATTTTTCTTCTTGGTTTTTACTTCCTTGATTTTTTCCTCTTGGTTTTTACTTCCTTGATTTTTTCCTTTTGGTTTTTTCTTCCTTAGTTTTTCCTCGGCTTTTATTTACTTGGGTTTTTCCTCTTGGTTTTTACTTCATGATTTTTTCCTCTTGGTTTTTACTTCATGATTTTTTCCTCTTGGTTTTTCTTGATTTTCCTCTTGGTTTTTATTTCCTTGATTATTTCGTCTTGATTTTTATTTGCTTGATTTTTTCCTCTTGATTTTCATTTCCTAGATGCTTGAGTTTTTCCTCTTGTTTTCATTTTCTTATTTTTTTCTCTTGTTTATTATGTCTTCGTCGTTACTCATAATTCATTGATTTTGCAGTTGCTTTTTACTTTTTGCTTTATATCCACAGTTACTATTATTATTATTATTATTATCCTCCTCCTCCTGCCTACCTTAAAAGCGCCAGGCAAGGCTGCCGCACCACCCTTAAACATCCACACTGTGCAGTCCCCTTGTGTCTACAGGACACTCCGTAAACTTAACATAGCGTCACGTCACGTCATACGTTTTTCGATTTACCCAAAGCAAATGAGGTAATATACAGTAAGCACAGATTAGGATCTGCACAGATAACCTTGAGTTAACGGTCACTACTCTTACTTTCGACCTGTGATGGGCTGTGGATCACTGAGGGTCCTTGTTAGTCAAGTGACCACCATCGGGATTTTTTTAATGTACCAGGGGTCACTGCTTCAGGATGAAACTTGTGTACTTGTCCCACATGGGAGAGTTCCTTGTCTTAGTGGAGTGAACGGAGCTATTGCCTGATTGACTGCTGCCTACCTAAAAAGCGCCAGGGAAGGTTGCCGCACCACCCCTAAACATCCACTCTGTGCATTGCACATCCACACTGTGCACTGTGCAGTCCCCATTTATCTAAGACACCCGTCTTACATATTTTTCAATCTCCCCAATGCAAAGAAAGCAATATAAGCACAGATTAGGATCTGCATAGATAACCCTGAGTTAACGGTCACTACTCTTACTTTCGACCTGTGATGGGCTGTGGATCACTGAGGGTCCCTGTTAGTCAGGATTTTTTTAATGTACCAGGGGTCACTGCTTCAGGATGAAACTTGTGTACTTGTCCCACATGGGAGAGTTCCTTGTCAGTGGAGCGAACGGAGCAAGGGCCTGATTGACTGCTGCCTACCTTAAAAGCGCCAGGCAAGGCTGCCGCACCACCCCTAAACATCCACACTGTGCAGTGTGTAGCTTCCACGTTATGTCCACAGACTTCCCATTAACTCAATGTACCGGTTTATAATGTCATGCCGTAACTATTATTTTATTTGTTTACTTTCTCTTTCAGGTTACTCAATCGGGTAGCTTATAGATAAAGTATTATAGAATGTGACTTTTCCTTTCCAGTGTTTCCTATAAAATTTCCATGTCAGTTTTTCCATGCTGCATGGTGGTTTTTCTCACTTTTTCCTGGAGGGTTTGGTGCTGGGGGGAGCCTTCTTGCTTTATTATCCTTATCCTTCAGCATGTAGAGTTAGATCTTGTAGTCATAGTTTTCTCTAACAAGCAGCCTCGAAAGGACCATAAGGTCTGTTGCTGTTTGCTTTCCTGTGTAATCCTCCTCCTCCTCCTCCTCCTCCTCCTCCTCTTCCTCCTCCTCCTCCTCCTCCTCCTCCTCCTCTTCCTCCTCCTCCTCTTCCTCCTCCTCCTCTTCCTCCTCTTTCCCAATATAGTGACGTCACATCCAACAAACTTCTTTGGCCTAATTAATTTGAACCTGGGAGTTTCCAAATTATTGTCAATATTATTATTATCATTATTATCATTATTATTATTATCATTATTATTATTATCATTATTATCATTATTATTATTATTATTATTATCATTATTATTATTATTATTATTATTATTATTATCACTGCGTTGAAAGGGAAAGAAGAAATGATGATGATAGGATATTACTAGCAGTCAGAAACGAGAGAGAGAGAGAGAGAGAGAGAGAGAGAGAGAGAGAGAGAGAAATGAATGGAAGGAGAGATGGCAGGAAGAGAGGTGAGGGAAGGTGGAGGAAGGGAAGGCATTCTAGGAAAGGTTAAAGGGCACGGAGAGAGAGAGAGAGAGAGAGAGAGAAAATGGTTATGGGAGGTATTGATATATATATATACCCTGGTATATATATATATATATATATATATATATATATATATATATGTGTGTGTGTGTGTGTGTGTGTGTGTGTGTGTGTGTGTACATACTGTATATATATACAGCATACACACTCAGTAAGTACTTTATTTACATTAATTTTGCATTTAAATACATTTCGGTACCACCCATACGAGAGAGAGAGAGAGAGAGAGAGAGAGAGAGAGTAGCATGAAGGTGATGAGAGTAAAGTGAGTGTGAGTTGAGGTAAGGCAAGGGGGATGTGTTGAGGTGAATCAATAACTGGCTTACGGGATGCAGACAGCACGCCAGTTGTTGTGGCAAAGGCAGAGCACCAGGGCGAGGAAACACATGGCGTCGATTTGTTTACACCTAACACAGACCTCTAGCTTCAGTTAATCTATAACTTCCTTTAAGCTCAGTTGATGGCCAGGTGTTTTCAGATTGAAGGAAAATTTTGACAAGTAACCAAGGAGACATCCCTTTCTCGTAGCTAATGTCCATCGAATTTCATGTAACCACGTCCTGGTATTTAAGTTATGCGAGTGACAAAATTCCAACAGATAATAACAGCTGGACGAAAGTACCCTGCCAAAAGGTTCTGTCTTGGATATGCTGTTATGTTTACCTATTATCATTTATGCTGATGAAGATTTGTTGTGTACTTATATTCACTGGTAAAACACACACACACACACACACACACACACACACACACACACACACACACACACACACACACACACACACACACACACACACACACACACGGTCTAAAGTATGACAAATTAATTCCCAGCAAAATGCATTGTCTTTAAAAAATCAGACTTTAAGGTAAAATATTCGCCTCACTGTGAAATATGCCTGCGACTTGGTACACTGCCATGAAAGAGTGAATAGTTCATAGTTCAACAGGTACTTAACATCCAGTACCAAAAATGTTAATCATATCTTATTACAGTTGCGCAGCGTACTTGATCCATCCATTTTTAGTACAGAAAATTCCGTCAAATCACAATATCAAGATGGTAAAGTTGGTGCGAGAAATCCGGAAGTGCTGTAAAACCATCATTGTAACTGCAATAGATCTGAAAATATCTATCTATCTATTGCCAGACGCCATATTCCCGTAAGGGGTGGCCATTTGACTTTGAGTTATTTGTTTTACGGGGAGGGGCACTAACCCTCCACCAACTCACTTGCTGACACGTAGGGAGCACGTATGATTTGGTTATATGGTTACCACCCGGCGTTGTAAATGGCTTCTTGGGTTACAGGAAACCATTTGGCTTGTCACTCAATGTAAAGGCACTTGTAAAGGAAAGAAAAGCAATAAGAAGTGACAGGAAAGATGGGAGAAATAGGAAGAGAGGAGGGCAGACACAGAAAAAGAATGATAAAGGCTAAGGAAGAAGTAGGCAGCACTACATCAAGTGAGTGGATGATGGTCGCCAGCACCTACCACAATGGTCGCCACCACCTACCACACAAATATCGCTAAAGAAATTATCAAAGATTGTTTCCCAGAGGTCCTTTTTAATTCTCAGTATCGTCTGTCTGTTGTCAAAACAAGAAATGAAAAGTCGTCAGCGTAGTGTAGGGGTTACTGGCCTTGTTCTTGTACAGTACGTTAATATTGAGTTTGATTACATTTATTTACGTTCATATTGAGTTTGATTGCATTGAGTTTGTTTACGTTAATATTGAGTGTTAACGTTAATAGTGTTTACGTTAATATTGAGTGTTTACGTTAATAATGAGTTTGCGTTAATATTGAGTTTGTTTACGTTAATAATGAGTTTGTTTGCGTTAATATTGAGTTTGTTTCCACTCGTCCTTTTCTAATTAGTTTTCAGAACTGGATGGTGTAAGGGCTGGAGGACTAGTGGGTGTAGGGGAAATGGATAGAGGAGGTACGGGAAATGGGTAGAGGATAGGGGCATTGGGTAAGGGAGGTAGGGGAAATGCATAGGGGTGGTTGGGGAAATGGGTAGTTGGGGTGGGGATTATGGGTAGGGGAGGTTGGATAAATGGGTAGGGAAGATAGGTAGGGTAGGGAAATAAGGTAGGGAAGGTGGGGGAAATGGGTAGGGGAGGTAGGGGAAATGGGTAGGGAGTTTTTTCTTTTCTTTCTTTTTTTCTTCCTTTTTCATTGTTTCTCTAATTCATAAGGCCGCCCCCACAGTGGCTAACCAACTAGACCTTCACTCCAATGTTCCCGTTCCCAGAGTCACCTTGGACATTCGTGTTGGTAATGGCTTCATAATAAACAGAACGTGATAAAAACGGCTGCAGTAGAATCATTAGGACGAACTTTCTAAAACTATTGAGGACTCTTTTCGTTGAGATACAGAAATAAATAAATAAATAAATAAATAATAAATGAACGTGTGGAAGCAAGAGTTAAGAGTAGATAAAATTGTAATTGTCTATCCTGTAACTGACGGAATTATTATTTATGTACAGTGACTTTTTATTTTTTATTCATGTTACAGCTATACTATTTTATTAAACTTGGAGAGAAATTTCGACTGAAGGAGTTAATGAAGGCTACCAGATTCCTACAGTTCTTCAAAAAAATTTCCTAAACTGAAAAAAATAATCTAAAAATGGAGAAAAGGGAAAAGAAAAATCGTGGTGCCGACGGAGTTACAGCTGCCAATAGGTCTGGTGGTGTTTGGTCTCCTTTGTACCCCAGTGTTTGAGGAAAGGGGAAATGAGGGGAAGGTGAGGGGAGGAAAACGAAGGGAAGGAAAGGGGGGGAAACATAGTATAAATGGGGGGAGGAAAGGGAAAATGAGAAGAGAAAGGTGATAGGAAGGAAGGTAAAGGGAAGCAAGAACAGAGGGGAAGAATATAAAAGTAAATGAAGGAAGGAAAGGGAAGAGGATGAGAGGGGAAAGGGAGGAAGGTAAGAGAAACTAAGGGGAGGAAAATAGAAAGAGGATGGGGAGGAAGGAGAGGGGGAAAAGATAATCCCTGTATGACGAGGGGGAAATGGTAGAGGAAAAGGAAGAAAAAGAGGAAGGCATAAGATGAGGGTAGGCTGATAAGGGTGAAGGGGACAGAAATAGGCCCCCATCGTCATCTTTCCCTCGTATCCTGCTTTACGCCCTTCATCTTTACGACCGTCTTCCCCTCCCCCTCACTCTCTCCTTTGACCCTCTTTTCTCTCCCCTTCCGGTATCCCCGCCCCCCCTCTCTCTCTCTCTCATATATATATATATATATATATATATATTCTATGTCTGTCTACCCATGCCTTCCTTTCTCCTCCCACACCACACTTACCCTTCTACCGTTCCTCCTCCTTCAGGGGCGAGCCTTTCACGTTCATCCGAGTGTAAGTCTCCGTCACATCCTGCGGCCACACACACACACACACACACACACACACACACACACACACACACACACACACACACACACACACACACACACACACACACACACACACACACACACAGGTATACAAAAACGTACATGAGGATGGATACAACACAAATACTGTATATAAACGCACCTACACAGGTACACACTCGCCGATGGATACGCACTCCTACTTAGGCATGTAAAATCGCTCAGATACATACACACGCCCACGAGTACACAAACACAGTTGCATAGGCCTAGAAACACACACACACACACACACACACACACACACACACACACACACACACACACACACACACACACACACACACACACTCAGGTGCATACACGTACCACTAACCTTGTATAGACGCATTCTCTCTCTCTCTCTCTCTCTCCCTCCCTCTCTCTCTCTCACACACACACACACACACACACACACACACACACACACACACACACACACACACACACACACACACACACACACACACACACACACACACACGGCTTGGGTGACTACAAACAATCTTGTCTTCTCCCTTTTTCCTTCTTCCCTCTTCGTCAACCCCCTTTTTTCCTCCACCATTTTCTTTCCCTCCCTCTCCTTCGATCCTCCTTTTCCTCCACCCTATTCTTTCTCTCCATCATCCTCACCTCTCGTTTTCCTTCTACATCTTCATTCCCTCCCTTCCCTTCCAATTTTCCCTTTTCCCTTTTTGGTCGTCTTCCCTATCCCTCTTCTTTTTTCTTTCCCTTCCTCCTCTTCATCTCTCGTCACTACCTCCTTCTTCTCTCCCTCTCTTTTCCTTATTCATTCCATTCTTCCACCTCCTTTTTTGTCCTCTTCTTTCCTTGCTTCCTCTCTCTTTAGTCAGCTCTCCATCTCTTCCTCATCTTCCGTTTCTCCTTCTGCATTCTCTCAGTCTTCCTCAACACCCCTTTCCATCTCTTTTCCTCCTCTTCCACCTCCTCAGTCTCCATTTTTATTTCTCTTCCTCATCCTCGACTCCCTTTTCCTTCCCTCCTGCCTTCCTTCCTTACATCTTTCTTCTGCCATCCTTAACCTCGCTTCTCTCTCCCATCAGTTCCCCTCCCCTTCTTCCCTTCCCTCCTCACCTCGGGGTACTTCCTTCTTAGCCTCCCCTTACCCCCTTTCCCCTTCACTTCCTTTTCTTCCTCACTTCTTTCCCTCCTTTCCTTCCTTCCTTCTTTCCTTCACATCACTTTCCTCCTAGTCTCCCCTTACCTCTTCGCATCCCTTTCCTCCTTCCCTCCCATCGTCCTTCCTTCCTTCTTTCCCACCTTCCTTTCCCCTCTCATCACCTCTTTCTTCCTCTCCATATCCTTCCTCCCACTCCTCCTCCTTCACCCCCTTGCCCTCCCCTCCTACTCTCAATCAGTTTGTTCAGGGGGTGGGGAGGGGAGGGGAATTCAGTGCCCGTATTTGTGAAGGGGCCGGATTACCCTTATTGCAGGTGCGTGTTTCATCTGATTTTCAACACATTTTCATCTTATTTCGAACACGCATCAGTTTCAGTGTCTTTCCTGTAATTTATAATCCTTTCCATATTGTGTCAACGGATTTCTTATTACTTTAGATGCATTTTACGGTTTTTTCAGCGTATTTCGTATTAAAGTGTTCGACGTATTCCGTCATATTTCAGCGTTTTTGAGCGTATTTCGTATTAAAGTGTATCATCATATTTTCAGCGTATTTAATTCAGTTTCAGTGTGTTATGTTCTGCTCCAAGGTACTGTATTTAATTATATTCCAGTGCGTTTTATCAAATTCCATAGCACCTTATACTCCGTTAGCGTATTTTATTTATTAGAACGTATTTTTTTATTTATTTATCGGTTTTCGACATGTATCCTGAACTGATCTGTCTATCTGTCTATTGCCAGACGTCTTAATCCCGTAAGGGGTGGCCACAAACAAATCGCCTCCATATCGCCCTGTCCTCCGCCATTTCACTGCCCCGCTCCCAGCTCACACCCCCCCTCTCTCGTATACCTCTCCACTCCATCCCTCCAAGTGATCGTGTTTTATCATTTTTTCGACTTTTCGTTTAGGTATTCATCATATTAATCTTTCGTAAAATCATTTCATCTTCCAGCATATTACATCCTATTTTCATTTTTTTTCTCGACGTACCGTATTACATTATATCTCAATGTATTTAAGGAATTTCATTATCTAGCTTCTCTTGTCTTGCTGTCTTTCAAGGTGTCTGTGCATCATGAAATTTTAATGTACCTTCCATCAGCGTGTTCATCTGATTTGAGCATCCCTCCTTATTTCATCCTACATCAGTTCATTCATCTTATACATTCCAGAGCATTATCACGTTTTTTTTTATCTTATTTAACCTATTTTGTGTCGTTTTTACATAATTTTATATTATTTCGGTGTGTGTAAGAGATTTTAGTGTTGTGTGTTTTTTTTTTACGGTACCGGTAGGCCTATAAGCTGTTAGGGATTGTTGTTATTGTTAGTATGTTTTGTTGTTGTTCTTATGTTTTTATGTATTTAGTCAGAAGAGAGGTGGTCTGTCAGTGCGTATTGTCTCTCTGTTTGTCTCTATGTCTGTCTGTCTGTCTGTCTGTCTCTCTCTCTCTCTCTCTCTCTCTCTCTCTCTCTCTCTCTCTCTCACACACACACACACACACACACACACACACACACACACACACACACACACACACACACACACACACAATTTTGGTATCCTCTCTTCCTCCTCTTTGCATCCCCTCCAGTATTCTTTCTTTCTCTCTAGCATCTCTTCCTTTTCCCCCTCATCATCAGTTCTCCTCACCTTTCATCTCCTATCATTTTTCCTCCTCCTCTCCCTCACCTTCTTCCTCCCTTCTGGCTTCCTTTCATTTCTTTCTCTCAGCCTCTCTCCTTCCTTCGCGTCCTTTCCCCTTCTTTCACTCTTCCTTTTTTCCCCTCCATTCTTTTCATCATTTAACTTCATTCCCCTCATCCTTCATCCCGTCCCCTCCCTTACTCATGGTTCTTCCTTTCTTCGTCACTCTTATTTCTCCTCCTTCCCCAGTCCTCCTCCGTCATCATTTATCCTTCTCCCTGTCCTCTTTCCTACTTCCTTCCCACCTCGTCCTTCTCCTCATTTTCATTCCTTCTCCTCCCTACTTCCTCCCTTATTCATTTCCGTTCTCTTTCCCCCTTGCTATCTCTTATTCACTTCCCTTCTCCTTCTCCCCTCCTCTCCCTCATCCATTTTCCTTCTCACTCCCCCTCGCTTTCATCGTTCGCCTCCGTTCTCCTTTCCCCTCTCCTCTCCATCTTTTTTTCATTTCCCTTCCTCACCCCATCCCCATCATCCTCCCATCTCTCCTCCTTATCTTCCGCCTTCCACCTTTCCCTTGCCCCACTCCCTCCCTCCCCCTCCCCCTCCCCCTCCCCCGTGCTATCGTGTCCGGGTCTCATCTGGCAATCATATTAGTCACTTCTTTAAGGGGGATTTGGGGCTCAATCATATTAACTCTCCGGACCCCAGACGCCGCATTTCACTGACTCCTTGGCCGGGAAAAAAAAGTGTGAAGAATGTCTTTTATTTTACATTCAGTATTTTTTTGTGTATTATTATTATTATTATTATTATTATTATTATTAGTAGTAGTAGTAGTAGTAGTAGGAATATTCAGTGTTTCGTAATGAGAAATTCTGCATGTACTGTCAGTATTTATGGACCTGTTAAATCAAAGGCAATTAACTATGATAAAAATTTGCCACTGTTTTCGTCCATTGATTGCAGGCATACAACTACGACCGAAAATTCCTTCTTGTAATTAAAAAACAACCTACCTCTTCAATGCAATGACGTATTATTATTATTATTATTATTGTTATTATTATTTGGCTTTAGGTTAGCTTAGTGTTCATTAGCCCCTTCACTACGAGGTCTCAAGGTGAAGAGAATAATAGGCGTCTTCGGGCTGATGGTGTGATGACAGTGAACAGTAGAATCAGTAGGTCATATGCTTAATTAGTTTGTATCTACCTGCGTCACGGAATTCACCTCACCCTTTCCGTTCAACTTAAGAAGAATTTGTCGTAGTGAAGATGTTAGTCATAACCTCCATTAACGTCTTGAGGAGAGTGACGTCTAGTTATCTCTTTATTTATTTATTTATTTTATTTATTTACTTATCCTTTATGATGTTTTTTCCTGTTAATAAATACTCCAGGCAGTTCCACGGTCACCTGCTGCTCCGAGGCCTTATCAGATTTATTTTTATCCTCGTGATGATGATTTTGTTTCCTCTTATAAATATCGTCAGTAAATCCAAGGCCAAGGCTCTCACGCTTCCCAATACCTGTTTTTTTCTTTTTTAGTTTACCATTCCACCAGCCAGCCTTCCCAATACCCTTTTTCATTCACCCTGCCACTAGCCAGCCTTTAATCTGCCGCCATTTGTCCACCAACTTCAGAAAAGCTGGAAATTTGTTCGATCTTGAGGAAAAGTATTGGCGCATTCAGATAATACCTCGTGGAATTAGGTCTTGTTTAATAGTATTTATATTTTTTCCTTAGTTTCTCTCTCTCTCTCTCTCTCTCTCTCTCTCTCCATTTTGAAACGGTGGATAGCTTTTTTTATTATGTTTTTGTAAGTTCTTATGTGAATTTACTTTATCTGATAACACTAGCTAGCATAAACACTGAAGTATATATAACAAATTGAGGTGAAGTACAGAAATAATTGCCTGAGGGAAAATAAAGCAAAAAATAAAGCGTAAATTCACATCAAGGGAGTTCTTTATTAGGCCTTTGTACAGTGAGATTGTTTGGTAAATAGACTGATTAATGGGTAGTTAGGTAAGTAGTCAGGTAGGTGGGTAGGTAGGTAGGTAGGTAACTATGTCAGAAGGCAGGTAAACTGTAAAAGAGTGATACTTAATACTTATATAGTGAGAGAGAGAGAGAGAGAGAGAGAGAGAGAGAGAGAGAGAGAGAGAGAGAGAGAGAGAGAGAGAGAGAGATTGCTTTATTGATAAACAGAGACTGACATACAGATAAAAAGAGAGAACTAAAAGGGTGAAGGATGCATTTAGTCAAACAAACAGACAGAAAGACAGGTAAACAGACACAGACAGTCAAACAGATAGACAGAGATGGACACAGATCCCCCTATACGTGGCCCATTTCCCTGGACTCTCGGTAATCCGGAAGTCTGTCTCTTACGGCCCTTCCGGATAAAGGAGACGCTGACTTTTATTATTACCGATATCAGCATCCTCTCTGTCAGCTCTTGTTTTGTTGATGCGTTTATTTGTGTCGTAATGTATCTGTAGCTCTTGTATGGTTTCAGTATTGTGTTTTAGCCTTTTCTCTACGCCGAGGTATATATTCAGTTAATTTTTGCTACCTCCAGACGATTTTATTCAGCTTAAGACCTCGTGCTGTTGGGGTTAATGAAGGCCATATCGAAGCTTGTCGAATGGGCCTGCTAGTGATGGCTTGTTGTGTGTTGTGCTTTTCTTTGTATGGGTTAGTGGAGGGTCGGGCCGGGCTGGCAGGGTTTAGTTTTCTCCCCCCCTTCCCCATCCCATTTCACCCCATTGACCCCTTGTCCTAGAATGTATATTGTGATTATCTGACTGATTGTGAAATAATATAACATACTTTCAAAATGTATATCCATGAACGGTACAGATTATATATATATATCTATATCTATACATGAAGCTATATCTATCAGGTTGTCTGTCTGTTTGTTAGTATCTGTCTGTCTATAGGTAGATAGATAAATAGCTAAAGATAGATAGATAGATGGATGGATAGATTCAGCCAGACTGGAGGGGGGTACATCTCCGTTGATCCATCTACACCCCCAAACAAAATTTGAAGAATATCTTCGGAAAAGTTGGGTTAACATGATGATGATAATGGTGGTGGTGGTGGTGGTGGTGGTGGTGGTGGTGGTGGTGGTTACTCCATTGAATTAGTGGGATATTGGTATAGGATGATGGTGGTGATGATGGTCATGTCACTCTATTGAATTAGTTGGATATTGATGTAGGGTGATGATGACGATGCTAGTGCCACCTCTTTGAAACAGTGGGAAGTTGGATAAGGATAATGATAGTGTTGATGATGATGATGGTGATGATGATGATGGTGATGATATAAGTGCGCAACAACAGATATAACTTCCGCCTTACCCTTCTGAATTCCCCAGAAAAAGAACGTACAGTAAAGCTCCCCATCTCTGCTTATCACATCGGACGCAAGCCTTTCACAGTGCAATCGAACTCCCTCTAAGTGTATGCATGAGCGCTCCAGGATTCAACCCAAAATGAAATCTGATGCAGTTTCTCCAAGTTCGCTCCCTCCCCACCCGCCCTCCCCCCCCCACCCCTTCCCACATCTTCCTCCACTCCTTACCCTCTCTTTCTCTCCTTCCTCAAAGTTTCTAATTTCCATCCCCTCTCCTTCCCAAACTTCCTCTTCCTCTTCTCCCCCTCCCCCCACCTCTCCTCCAACCCTTTCCCCTGCTCCCTCTTTCCCCTCTCTCCTTACCCCCTTCTTCTCCAACACTTCTCTCTCTCCTTGCCTCTCCTTCCCTTTTCCTCTCGTTCCTCTTTCCCATTCCCCCAAAGTGCATCCCCACCCTCCCTCCCTTCCTTGCAGTCTTCATTCCTACCAACTATCTCCTTCCCTTCCCCTTCCCCACACTCACTTCACGAGCAATCTGTTTTATTTTATTCTGTTCTGGTTTGTTCTCTTCTTTCCTTTTCTGCTTTAATCCCCACCCCATCCTCATCTCTCATATGCCTCCACTCACTCTGTCCTTCCCCTTCCCCTACTCTCCTTTACCTTCCCCCACTCCTAAACCACCCGTCCCCATTCCCAGCCAAACTCTTCCTCACTCCCATTACTTTCCTTGCCATCTAAACTCCCCACTCTCCTTTCCCTCCTCTACTCTACTTTCCTCCACTCCCAGAACACCCTTCTCCTTTCCCAGCATCACTCTTCCTCACACCCATCATTCCCCAACATTCCCGAACCCCCGCTTCATTTCCCAACACCCAGAACCCCATTCTCCATCCTCCCCGTGGTCAAAACTTTAAGGGCTGGATAAAGACTGGAACTGGGTCCGGGTATAATCATAGAGATGGGCGCTTCCTTCCAGTTCGCTTCTCACAGCTAAACGCACCCACACCCACCTCAAAGTTTGGAGAGAGAGAGAGAGAGAGAGAGAGAGAGAGAGCGTGTGTGTGTGTGTGTGTGTGTGTGTGTGTGTGTGTGTGTGTCCTGTGAGTTTTTACCAGCTGCCGATCAGTACTTGCCATTAATGGGTCTGGCATCTGAATACCGCCTCTTCCACCTGTTCATTTTGCTAGAATATTTGTCTTGCCTCTTTCCTCCTCATGCATCCGTGTACCCGTAACTCCATACCTCTATCCGTTTATCTCTTGTCATATCTGTAGATGGATAGGTATAGTTTGATTGATACTGGGATTTATTTATTTATTTGTCTTAGTTTTCCTGTTTACTAACATACCTCCTTACCAGTCTCAGTCTCACCATATCACCTGTTACGTACCTATCAGTCTTAATCTTCCACTTCATCTGTCTCTATGTCTGTCATTATACTTGCCATTCAATGCCTGTGCCTGCCCATCTATCTATCCTTTTGCTTTGCTATCCTTGTCTTTGACCCACAGAATACTTACATTACAGCCTTTCTCAGTAACATAATATCTCGAAAGGACCAATAGATTAGTTATTGTTTGCTTTCATTTGTAGTCCGCATCTGTCCCATGTTGTACCTACGTAATACTACCTGCCTGTACTGGTGGATCTGAAGTTGTGGATGTAGTTTGTTATCTAGTTCGTCTGTATATCAATCAATCGAGTTACCTATCAGTTATCCCCTCCACTTGGTAGCTACTTTTTGTTTGCCTCTATTTTTTTTAATGCATTATTTTTCGTGTTTACTCGTGTCCGACTCTCTCTCTCTCTCTCTCTCTCTCTCTCTCTCAGGGTTAGTAGGTGAAAAAAAAAAAAAACATTTTCCTCCCCCACAGAACTCATTTCCTCCACCTGCGCAACTAGAATTTTCCCACACGCCCGTCTGTAATTCCACTCACCCTAATCCCTCTGTCCTCAGCATCACCCTTGCCCCCCTAGCTCGTCCCTCGACCCCCGTACTAAAGGACCTGCCGAGGACCTGGGTGTATTGGGCCATCTGTGTTTATTTTATTTATACATATTTATTGCTTTATTTATTTTATTGTTATTTATTTTATGTAGGCCTATTTACTTATTTTTGCTTTTTTTTTTAGGATTTGGGAGAGTGAAAATTTATGATGTGGCTTGGTGATAATATTCGTACTCTCGATTTTTTTTTTTTTTTTTTTTTTTTTAATGTCATCTCTGTATCTTCGTGTATCTTATTGGTGAAATTAGTCGATATTAAAGCGATAGAAAAAAAAAAGCATGGAAGAGGTTGTTAAGGTGTAATATGCAGAATAAATCGCCGAGAAAGAGGTGTTACGAAGCTTCCCATGCAGTCACTTTTAAATATCACTGCCTTGCGTGATCCCCCTTTAAGATGGCACTCAGCACCCGTCTGTCCACACATTCTACTCTTTTCACTTGTCCGAAATTCCCCTACTATTTCGGGTTATTTCACGTATTTCCTAGGCAGAATGAGAAAATGCTGCGGCTCTACATCCTTTCCATTGCACTTCTTCGTGACTGGCATCGTATTATAGTGTTAATCCATTGTTATAACTCAGCATTCTAGATGGAGAGATAATTTTAGTCCAAGTTGGAGTAGAAACTATGGTTTGTCTCTCCGTCTGGCTTTTTCCTTCATCATTCTCTCTCTCTCTCTCTCTCTCTCTCTCTCTCTCTCTCTCTCTCTCTCTCTCTCTCTCTCTCTCTCTCTCACCCCGTCGCTGACCTCTAGCCTTTCAAACCCAGTGTGTCCAGGCATCTCGAAATAAACGGATCTTGCTTCTGGCTCTCTTTTGTTTAACTTTCCAGGGAAGAGACCAGTTTTTCAGGCCTTTAGTTTCTCCACTCTGTATTAAAATTGGAAAAAAAACTCTCACATCAACAATATAAGACTCAAAGAACGTCTGACACAACTTTGTCAGACTCTCACAACCTCATCACATCTGGAAACCTCATAACCCCACCAATCGAACCCACAACCTTATCCTCACAAGCTGACCACTGTAACTCACTCTCATCTCTCACAACCTCACCGTTATACTTCAGTCTTTCTCACAACTTCACTACCCAGACGCATAAGCTACTTCTCACAACCTCATTTGCTCATAACCTCGCAACTCGTAACTGCCTATACTCTGTCAGCCTCTCTGGTCACTACTCAGAACCCCACATCCATTCTCACAACCTAACAACATGTTACTCACAACCATTTATTCACATTAACAATTCAGGCCAACTCATTTATACTCACAAGCACCTCACAATCTACTCACAACATCGAGATTTAACTCATTCTCTTTACACACACACACACACACACACACACACACACACACACACACACACACACACACACACACACACACACACACACACACACACACACACACACACACACACACACACACACACACACACCCTCCATGCCTATCCTGCCCATAATCCCTCCCTTTAGCCTACCTACCTGCCTAGTACCTTACTGCCCAAGCCACGTACTTCCTTCTGTCATTCCCTTCTTATGTACCGAACTGTCTGCCTCTCCCTTCTGCCTACCTACCTGTCTATCTACCTTCTCTCTTCTTTCTCAGCATACTTACCTGCCTGTCTGTCTACATGTAATATATTTGAAAATGTCATCTGTTACCTATTTGGGGCTATCTGTCTATCTGTATCTTTCTATTTGTCTATCTATCTATCTATCTAACTATCTGTATCCATATGTTATTATGTCTAGCTACAGTATATATGTCTGTCTGTCTGTCTGTCTGTCAACCAGCGAACCCCTCTCGTTTCCCCTCAATCAGCCATCTTATCTACCTCCCTCCCCCTCTCCCTACCTGCCCACCTACTTACAGACCTACCTACGTACCTACTTACAGGGTTAATTGAGATGGTAAGGGCAGTGAGAGAAGTACGTTGAGAAGGACCTCAAGAGATAGGACCCCGGCTCGTCCCTATTGATCTAAGAGAGAGAGAGAGAGAGAGAGAAGGGGGGGGACCGTTTGTGTGAGTCTGTCTGTCTGTGTTTTTGTGTTTGTGTTTGATTGTGTGTGTGTGTGTGTGTGTGTGTGTGTGTGTGTGTGTGTGTGTGTGTCCGTTTTTTTTTTTTTTTTTTCTTTTTTTGAGAGAGAGAGAGAGAGAGACCAACTGATAACGTTTCAGAGTTTTTCCTTTCCCTTCTCCTTCCCTTCCATTTCTTTTCCTTCTTCTCTCTTGGCCTTCCCATCCTCTCCTTCACTTCCGTGTCTTCTCCTTTTCATTCTTACATCCCCTTCTATTCCCTTCCTCCCTTTACTTTCCCTTCATTCCATTCCTTTCTTTCCCTTCCCCTCCCCTCTCTTCTCTTCCAATTTGAGCCTCCTCCTCCTCCTCCTCCTCCTCCTCCTCCATCTTGTTTTATTTTTCTCCAATTTCAGTGTGTTTTCTTCCTTCCCACTCTGCCGTCTTCCATTCTTCCTGTCCTCCCACTTTCTCCAGTTAATTGCAGTCCTCCTTCCCTCTAGTGTATCCTATCCCAGCCTTCCTTCCTTCCTTCTTTCCTTCCTTCCTTCCTTCCTTCCATCCATCCATCCATCCATCCATCCATCCATCCAACCAACCAACCAACCAACCAACCAACCTACCAACCATCCTTCCTTCCTTCCTTCCATTTCCTCTTAGTCATTCAGCCTTCCTCTTTTGTTCTCTCCATCAGCTACCCTTCCTTCTTCCTTCATCTTCCCTGACATGCTTTTCTTTCCTTCAGTTCATTGGCGTCTAATATTTTTTTTTTTGTCTTTTTATTTATTTATTTTGTTCTGGACGATTTTTTTTTCAGCCAGAATAGACCTCGTTCTGAAGAGGGTGATTTGAGAATGGGAAGAGTACTATTGCTCAACGTTATTCTCTCTCTCTCTCTCTCTCTCTCTCTCTCTCTCTCTCTCTCTCTCTCTCTCTCTCTCTCTCTCTCTCTCTTTCTCTATGTATGTATGTATATTTGGACTTTGGTACGTACATCCTTCTGTTATGACTGTATATATTGTCATCGATGTTCCCTGAATTTTTAAACGAAGGACAGAGGTATGAATTTATGAGTGTGTGTGTGTGTGTGTGTGTGTGTGTGTGTGTGTGTGTGTGTGTGTGTGTGTAAGTAGGAAGATAGATAAGTTGTCAGGTAGATAGGAAGGTAGTAGGTAGCCTATGTAGGTGCAAAGGACAAAAAGGGTAATAGAAAGTTTGGTATATAAGCAGGGAGGACTAGAAGGAAGTACGTGGATAGGACAGTAAGGTAGGTATATAGGTAGGTAGGCTGGAGAGATTATGGGTAAGTTACGGAAGGAGTGTGTGTGTGTGTGTGTGTGTGTGTGTGTGTGTGTTTTCCTTTATATCCCCGGGCTTGGGTAACGCATAATATCTGCGGTAATTTTGCCGGCCGTCGGATAAAATTCTCACACGCAAAGCTTTATGAAATAGAGGGTAAATCCAGTGAGAGGCTTAGAGCTTACCTACACACACACACACACACACACACACACACACACACACACACACACACACACACACACACACACTAGTTGGACGGAGTGTTTTTTTTTTCCTTTGGGTATGTGAGTGTACTGTACTGTTATCCTCCCTCCCTCCTTACCCCGTCTACAGAAAAAATAATAATAATAATAAGTCGGTAGATAATGAGCAGAATTTTACTTCCTTTGCAACAGCTGTCATCATCATCATCATTAAACTGACTCCTGAGGAACTGGTGTTTTTAACTGGTCCTAAGAAGCTGGGATTATTTACTAGAATATTTTAGTGTTATGATGATGATTATTATTATTATTATTATTATTATTATTATTATTGTTATTATTATTATTATTACTACTATTATTATTATTATTTTTATTATCAGTAGTAGTAGTGGTAGTCGTTGTGTAGTAGTAGCAGTAGTGGTGGTAGTAGTAAGAGTAGTAGTAGTAGTAGTTGTTGTTGTTGTTGTTGTATTTTATGATCATTATTATTATCATGTGTTAACTTAATCCTTTTTTACGCCTTTCCCTTGCTTGTGAAATATTCCTTTTAAGTAGGCTGTTAAAAGTTGTTCTTCATGTGCCTTTAGCATTTTGTGCCTCCCAGAAAATTATCCCCACGAACATATAGTCACACTACACGATCTACAAATGCATTCAACTAGACCTAAGTAGTAATGCCTGGTAGATGTTAAACCAGTAAGGGAGAGAGAGAGAGAGAGAGAGAGAGTCCAGTTACCAGCTATTGAAGTGTTGTATTTCCCTTTCATTTTTATCCCAGCTAGATAATCTTTGAGTAGTGAAAGGGTTAGATGCAGTCGTCATTTACCTTTTGAAGCGAGTAAGGTAAAGATACGTGATCCGCTTTCAGTAATTAACCCCGTCACTAGAAAGGTCATCCCCAGGCCAATTAAGCTTAGGTGATGGTAGTTAGGGTACAATATGCACTTAGTCATAGTGAAAGGGTGAAGAGGAGTAAAAAGTCTACGGCAAGTAAAACCCTTTGAGCTGGAGGAGTTAGATTTAGGAGGAGTTGGATTTAAGAGGAGGAGTTGGATTTAAGAGGAGGAGTTGGATTTAAGAGGAGGAGTTGGATTTAAGAGGAGGAGTTGGATTTAAGAGGAGGAGTTGGATTTAAGAGGAAGAGTTAGATTCAAGTGGAGGAGTTGGATTTAAGAGGAAGAGTTAGATTTAGGAGGAGGAGTTGGATTTAAGAGGAGGAGTTAGATTTAGGAGGAGGAGTTGGATTTAAGAGGAGGAGTTAAATTAAAGAGGAGGAGTTGGATTCAAGTGGAGGAGTTGGATTTAAGAGGAGGAGTTAGATTTAGGAGGAGGAGTTGGATTTAAGAGGAGGAGTTAAATTAAAGAGGAGGAGTTGGATTCAAGTGGAGGAGTTGGATTTAAGAGGAAGAGTTAGATTTAGGAGGAGGAGTTGGATTTAAGAGGAGGAGTTAAATTAAAGAGGAGGAGTTGGATTCAAGTGGAGGAGTTGGATTTAAGAGGAAGAGTTAGATTCAAGTGGAGGAGTTGGATTTAAGAGGAGGAGTTGGATTTAAGAAGAGGAGTTAGATTTAGGAGGAGGAGTTGGATTTAAGAGGAGTTAAATTAAGAGGAGGAGTTAGATTTAAGAGGAGGAGTTAGATTTAAGAGGAGGAGTTAGATTTACTCCTTCAATAGTAAACGTTTGTCCTAAGTTATATAATACTGTTTGGAGCTGGCAGTATTAAAGGGTAGTATTGTGTCATTGGAGTGAAGAGGTTGAGGAATCTCTCTCTCTCTCTCTCTCTCAGAAATGAACACAGAAGCTAAATTGGTATAGCAGAAAGCCAAACCAATACTGGGGGGGGGGGGAGGACGCTCTGGAAAACACCCCCTCTCCCCCCTACCCATCACCCTCCCCTCGTACTTTCCTACCATTCCCTCCCTCCTCCTCTCCTCTCTCCCTCCCTCTTCCCGTCGTCTGCCTTCCCCTCCCTCTTCCCCTCTCCTCTCCCTACCACTTTCTGTGCGCTCCCATCCCCTCCATCTTTCCCCTCCACTCTATCTCTCCCTCCTTGTCTCGCTTCCTATAATCGCACTTTTCTCCCTCCCTCCCTCTCTCCCTTCCTCCTCTCCTATTGCATTGTCTTTCTGTCTCTCCCTCCTCCGTCCTCTTTCACCCTTCCTTTTCCTCTACTTTTCCCAGTCTTTTCCCTTCCCTATCTTGCCTCCCCTCCCCTCTTCCGTTCCCTCTTCCCAATCCCCGCCTTTTCCTCCTCCCCTTCCCCTCCTCCCTTCGCCTCCCTTCCCCTCCCCTCTCCTCCCTTCCCCTCCCCTCCCCTCCCTGCCCACACGACAAAGGCAAAAATAAACCTGCCGAAATTTATATTATCCTCTCTTGGTCTCGCTCACGACCGCGCGGTGGGGAGGGGGAGGAGAGGGAGTAGGGGAGGGAAAAAGGGAGGAGGCGAAAGCTGGGAAGGAGAAGAGGAGGAAGGGGAGGAAGAGGAAAAAGAGAAAGGTAGGACGACATGTAGTACAGGGGATGGAAGAAAAGAGGAAAGGGGGAAAGCAGGAAGGAAGGGGAAGGGAAAGGGGAAGAGGAAGAAGGGGAAGGGAAGAAACACGCATAGGTAAGATAGACATGGAAGGAATGGGGGAGAGATGAGGAGTACAGTGGAATACAAATGGAAACAGTAAAATACCTAATGGTCATTTTGAGGCTACTTGTTACACAGAAGACGATGACTATTATCTTTACCATGAGTCGAAGATGAGGATGGGAAGGGGAATGGGCAAGGGGAGGAGGGGTAGGCGAAAGGGGAAGAAGAGGAGGGGCAAAGGAAGAGAATGAAGAGGTATGAGGAAAAGTAGAGAAGGAGAAAGAAAGGTTAGAAAGAGACAGGAAAATGAGGAAGGGTAAATGGGAGGAGAATGGGAGTAAAGGGAAGAAGAGAGGGGTAGAGAAGGAAAGGGAAAGCAGATAAATAGGAAGGAGGAGGGAAGTGGGAAAGAGGGTGAATTGACCAGGAAGAGGAGGAAGGAGGTTTTAGGATAGGTATAGAGGGGAAAAGAAAAAAAAAAAGAGGGGACAAGGGGGGAAGGAAATGTGCATGGCGCAAAAAAGGGATAAAAGGAATGAATGGAAAAGAAAAGAAGACTGTAGAAAGGAACAGAAGAGGAGGAAGGGGAATAGAGTGTAAGAGATGGGGGAGAGGATTAAGAGAAAATTTGGGAAAACGAAGAAAAAAGAGGAGAAGGAAGAAGAAAAAAGAGAGGATAAGAGGAAGAATGCATAGCAGGAGGTGAGGGGACGAGGAGGAAGGAAGGGAGAGGTATGGTGAGAGGAAGGACGAGTAGAAGGGAGCCGGGAAAAATGGCAAGGGGGAGGGAAAAAAGGGAGAAACAAGGGGGAAGGAGAGAGAAGGGGAAAGAAAGATGGTAGGCGAGAGTTGAAGGAGGTAGGAGAGAAGAAGAGGGAGGGGGTAGAGTGGGAGGAAAAAGGAAAAAGAAGAAGGAGGAGAAAAGGGAGGGAGAAATATGGTGAAGAGGGGGAGGAGAAGGGAAGAATAAAAGGAAGATAAGAAAATATAGAGTAAGGATCGAGAGAAGAAGGATCGAGGAGAAGCAGTATGGTAATCAAGGAAGGAGAGGAGGGAGGAAAAGAAAATGGAAGAGGAAAATAAGAAGAGGGGAAAATAGAATGGGTGAGGAGGAGAACAAAGGAAAAAGGGAGAGGGAGAGGAAGGAAAGGAGGCAGATGGGAAGGGGAGAGAGAAAGACTGTGGGAGAGGGAGGAAAAGGCAAGGACCAGAGGGAGATAATGAAGATGGACGGGAGATAATGAGGGGAAATGCAAAGGAGATGAAAGAGGAGGATGAGGAAAGGTAAAGGAAGAGAGCAAGAGGTGGACGAGAGCGAGGGAAAATGAGAAAGGGAGAGAGAGAGAGAAAGAGAGAGGACAAGGATAATAAAAAGGAGACGGGAGAGGAGGAGAAAGAGGGAGGGTAGAGGAAGACAGCATATAAAAAGGGGGGGAAATGAAAGAACAGGGAAAGGCTGGGGAGGAGGAAGGGAAGAAGAGCCTAAGGGAGTGTAGGTAAGGCTGTGCACTGGTGGTGGCTGTCTATATTAAGATTATTTTTACGTTAATGGTGGTAGTTGTGGTGGGTCTTGTTGCTCGCCCTGCTGGTGGTGGTAGTTGTGGTAGGTGGTGGCGCTAGTGGTGGTGCTGGTGGCTGGTGGTGGGTGTGGTAGTTGGTGGTGATAGTGGTTGGTGGTGCTGGTGGTTGGTGGTGGCGGTGGTGGTGTTGGTGGTGGTGGTAGTTGGTGGTAATAGTTGTGGTGCTAGGGGTTAGTGGTGGTGGTAGTGGTTCGTGGTGGTGGTTGCTGGTGGTGGTGGTAGTTGTGATGGTAGTTGTTGGTGGTAGTGTTTGCTGAAGTTGGTGGTGGTAGTAGTTATCCATGTTGTTATTGTTGGCGATGGTAGATGTTGGTAGTTGTTGTAGTTGTAGTGGTTGTTGGTGGAAGAGGATGTAGTTCTTGTTGTTTTGGGTTGCATTTGGCGATTGTGTAGTTATTGTTGTTGTTATTGATTGTGATGGTAATTGTTTTGGTGGTGGTGGTAGTTGCTATTTTGTGGTGATAGTTGTTGTTATTACTGAATTGTGGTAGTTTTTATTCATATTAGTGATAGGGATTGTTGTGATTAGCGGTGATAGCTCCGATGCCGATGGTGGTTGTTGATGTTGGTGGTAGATGATGATGGTGGTAGTTGATGTTGGTGGTAGTTGATGTTGGTGGTAGTCGATGTTGGTTGTAGTTGATGTTGGTGGCAGTTGATGTTGGTAGTAGTTGATGTTGGTAGTAGTTGATGTTGCTGGTAGTTGATGTTGATGATAGTGTTGGTGGTTGTCGATGTTAGTGGTAGTTGATGGTGGTAGTTGATGTTGGTAATAGTCGATGTTGGTAGTAGTCGATGGTGGTGGTTGTGGTAGTTGATGTTGGTGGCAGTTGTGGTACCGATCGTTGATGTTGTGGTAGTCAGGGTTCTTGTTGGTGATGATTGAGGATGTTGATCGCGATTGATGTGGTTGTGTAAAAATTATGATGGGTTAGGATGATGTTTGTAGTAGTGGTGACTGTAATAGGATATTTTTTTTTTTTTGTAATTATAACGTCTTGAACTGTAATTTTTAATACTGGGTGTCATTATTTTTGTTTTTATTTTTATTCTGGTTGCATGCAGGTCAAATAAAATAAAAAAGGATGAGATTACGGTATAGCTCAGTGCCACTCCCGTTCTCTCTCTCTCTCTCTCTCTCTCTCTCTCCCAAATACCAACTTTTACAGGGAATAATCTAAGAACTTCCACTTCTCAAACCAAATTATCGAAGGTGGTCATTGGTACCCAGTCGGCAACATGAGAAGGTTTGGTGACGCAGGGACTGATTTCACGACCAGATTTCCAAGCCAACGTCCAAATTCGGGGCAAAAATGAAAAAAAAAAAAAAAATCTTACTATACTGGAATGGGTATATTTTGTGATTTCCAGACTCCATTAATAAGATAGATATATTTATTTTTTGTTCTCTAAATATAAATAGAAAAAGGATAATGGTGGATTTTTTTTTTAATGATATAAGGCGGTGTTTTCTCCAACCTCCATATCCTCCCCTTCTTCCCCCTCCCTCTCCCCCTCCCCCTCCCCTTTCTTCCTCCCCCTCCCCACCTCACCGCGGCGTCTGTCTCTCTCAGCCAGCTGTATATACGTAACTTGGTCATGTTGTCTCTGTCGGTATATCAGATTCTCTCTCTCTCTCTCTCTCTCTCTCTCTCTCTCTCACACACACACACACACACACACACACACACACACACACACACACACACACACACACACACACACACACTTGTATTCCTCAAAAAAGTTAGCCATATAGATTTTCCCTTATTTTGTACTAATTCCCATAACACTTTTCGGTCCTATAGCAATGATCGAGCGTGTTAGTTGTGTTATTACATTATATTTAAAGATTGGAGTGATGAGTGGCGAAGTGTGTTCTGTTTGACTGGGCTGTGTAATTGTTCTCATCCTTGTGACTTTTCTTCTTATATTTCTTACACACGGCATTTATAATTTTCGTTGAGATGATGATGATGGTGATGATGATTGTTAGTAGTAGTAGTAGTAGCAGCAGCAGTAGTAGTAGTAATAGTAGCAGTAGTAGTTGTTGTTGTAGTGTTGTTGTTGTTCTTGATGAAGATGTTGATGGCGATGATGATGGTGATGACGATGATACACCTCTGTTTTATTATTTTCACTCATATAAGATTGACCAAAGGATCTGTTTCGACATAAATCCTGGTTTAAGATACATATACCAATCTGTTTACATTTTCCCCTTAGGCTACAGTTCACCCACATTCGTTATTTTTAACCATTTTTCACACTAGTCAGAATTTATTGGGGGTAGAATTATTGCCTTACCTCCTACCGTTTCACATATTTATTTATTTACTTGTTTATTTATTTATTTATTTTATTTACATTATACCCACAGGTTCTGCTTTGCGCTCACTTTCATTATCTCTCACTTCCTTCATTATCTCACTTCCTTCATTATCTCTCACGCCCTTTATCCCCAAGTCCTTCATTATCTCTCACGTCCATCATTTTCTCTCACGTCTATTATTATCTCTCACGTCCATCATTATCTCTCGTCCATTATTATCTCTCACGTCCATTATTATCCCTCACTTCCTTCATTATCTCTCACGTCCATCATTATCTCTCGTCCATTATTATCTCTCACGTCCATTATTATCTCTCACGTCCATCATTATCTCACGTCCATTATTATCTCTCACGTCCATTATTATCCCTCACTTCCTTCATTATCTCTCACGTCCATTATTATCTCTCACGTCCATTATTATCTCTCACGTCCATCATTATCTCTCACGTC
Organism: Coenobita brevimanus; assembly: GCF_032717465.1. Taxonomy (NCBI): domain Eukaryota; kingdom Metazoa; phylum Arthropoda; class Malacostraca; order Decapoda; family Coenobitidae; genus Coenobita; species Coenobita brevimanus. The sequence goes on along the minus strand of NC_137024.1, from coordinate 41,152,147 downwards.
CATCATTATCTCTCACGTCCATTATTATCTCTCACGTCCATCATTATCTCACGTCCATTATTATCTCTCACGTCCATCATTATCTCACGTCCATTATTATCTCTCACGTCCATTATTATCTCTCACGTCCATTATTATCCCTCACTTCCTTCATTATCTCTCACGTCCATTATTATCTCTCACGTCCATTATTATCTCTCACGTCCATTATTATCTCTCACGTCCATTATTATCTCTCACGTCCATTATTATCTCTCACGTCCATTATTATCTCTCACGTCCATTATTATCTCTCACGTCCATTATTATCCCTCACTTCCTTCATTATCTCTCACGCCCTTCATCTCCAAGTCCTTTATTATCTCTTACTTCCTTTTTTATCTCACTTCCTTCATAGTCTCTTACTCGTTATTATCTCTCACGTCCTGTATTATCTCTCACGTTCTTCATTATCTCTCACGTCCTTCATTATCTCACTTTCTTTATTATCTCACTTCCTTCATTCTCACGTCCTCTATTATCTCTCACATCCTCTGTTATCTCTCACGTCCTTAATTCAGTGACCTTTTTATCGCGGTGAAGTTGGTGTTTTGGAAGTCAGTGTTTTCGGTCAGGCTTGTCGTGGTTTATCGTAAATTTTTATGCTGGTTCCCGATGGATGGGTTAGTTAATGCCAGGTTCAGGAAAATAAGCCTTGTTTAGCTCTGTCATACTGGTGTGTTATTGTCGCCATCACTACCATTGCTACCTCTAACACCACCATCACCATAACTACAATTACTACCTCTGTCACCACCACCACCACCATAACTACAATTTCTGTCTCTGCCATCATCACCGCCACCACCATAGCTACAGTTACTACCTCTGTCACCAGCACTACAGTCATAACGAGTATCATAACTACCTCTACCATCGTCACCACCTCAACTACTACCATTACTACCTCTACCACCATCACCACCATAACTACCATTACTACTTCTACCACGATCACTACCATAACTACCTTCACCACCATAATAACTACCTTACCGTTACTGCCTCTACCACCACCATCACCATAACGACTACCATTTCTACCTCTACCACCACCACCACCACCTACTGCCCACTACGTTTATGACTTCCATATTTACCACAATCAGTATCATCATTCCACCTTAACTATCATCACCATTATCATCACCATACTAATTTTACTCATAATTTCACCTTCACCACAGCTACCATCATTGCAGGTACTAATATCGTAATTGTTACCACCATTATCATCTCTTCTACCACCACCACCACCACTTGACACCACAACAGCTATCACCATCATATTATCACCTGAGCCACCACAGTCTTCACCACAGCCCCTACCACCACACTAACGTCATCACAACTACCGCCCTTGTCACATTTCACTGCTACCTTGTCACTTGTACCACAACCTGTAACAATATCAACATAACTATATCACAACCATCGCCAGCATCAACATAATCACCTCTACAACCACCATTGTTACTGTAGCTGCCGCCATCACCTCCATCACCACCTCCAATACCACCCTATCACCGTCATCACCCTAAGGACCACTGTTTTCACCACATCCACTGCCACTACCACCTTTTCCACCACCACATTGTAACCGCCACCACTATCATCCACCACCACCACCTCCAATACCACCCTACCACCGTCATCACCATAAGGACCACCATCTATACCACATCCACTACCACTACCACCTTTTCCACCACCACCACCACCACCACCATCAACAACAACCACAAACGTCACTACTATGTGGGTGGGAGTTAAGTCTCAGCTGTTGCAGGAAATAGTGTGAGACTTGGAATACCGATATCACAGAGACCTTTACTGTTGTGATCCCAGCGACAAGCCATGAACACACCACCGCTAATACCACCACTAATACCACCACTACTAGCACGACTAATACCACGACTAATACCACCACTGATACCACGACTAATACCACCACTGATACCACGACTAATACCACCACTGATACCACGACTAATACCACCACTGATACCACGACTAATACCACCACTGATACCACCACTGATACCACCACTAATATCACCATTAATACCGCCACTGATACCACGACTAATACTACCACGAATACCATCACACCAGGGATAGTACTTTCGTTGGTTAGCATGTCACCCTCACCAGTTCATCTCTGCACACGGGACATTAACCCTTTTACTACCATGTCATTCTTTTACTCTACTTTCTGTTCTTTACTCCTGCTGCTTTCAGACGATTTTATGCAACTTTGGAAAACACCCCAATAGTAAAGGGGTTAATGAAGGCTAGATTTAATGCCGCCGATTCGAAAAACCTGAATAAATTGATCCGAAACTAGGAGGAATAAAATTTAAAATGTCATTGGACTGAAGGGATTAATGCTGTTATGTTACGTGTGCTGTCGATATAAAAAAATAATGAACAAAGAAAAAGAAAAAATATAGATGCAAGGAATGAAATGCAGAACTTTTGTGAGTAATCTATGAAATAACTATCTGAGGAAGAAGTGTTAAGGAGCGTTCAGAGTAAAATTATGGCCCCAACTCTGACTAGTTATGAGCGTGATATTCCTCTTATATGACAATAGAGACGGTGGGTATTAGTGCCTAAGTGGTGACAGGTGAGAACTGCTGGGGGTCGAGTTCGTTTAGCCACTGGATCTCGGGAACGGATTTGCTAGCGTATGTGCAGAGTCGAGTATGTCAGAGAGAGAGAGAGAGAGAGAGAGAGAGAGAGAGAGAGAGAGAAGCAAAGGAAGGAGTAATCGGGTGAAACTTGGGCTGTCTTTCTTGCGTCTGGTTACAAGTAGACGCACCCAAGGAAGAGCCAGCCCTCCTCCTCAAACACGCTGCAGGCTGTGTGAGGGAAATTGGCGATAAAAATGATTGGTGGGGGTAAGGGTGGGGTGGGTGGGAGTTGGGGTTGGGCTGGGTGGGAGATGGGGTTGGGGTGTGTGGGGTTGTTGGGGGTGGAGGGTTTTGGTGTGTGGAGATGTACAGTAGGGTGGAGACTGATGTTGGGGGGAGTTGTTGTGGATGGGGTTGTGGAATGAATTGATGTGAATAGGGATGTGGGAATGGGGAGTGATGTGGGTGGGTATTTTGGGGTGGATGGTGATGCGGTGGAGAGGGTTGGGATGGATGGGGATGGTGGGGGGAGGGGTGTATGGGGATGTGGGGATGAGGACAGTGGTGGGTGGAGATGTTGGGGGTGGATGGGTCTTGCTGTAGGGGAAGGAGTGGAGGAGATAACTTCTCTTCTCCAGCTTGCTTCTGATACAGTGGGCAAAGTTGATGAATATTGATGAAATTGAGTGTGTGTGTGTGTGTGTGTGTGTGTGTGTGTGTGTGTGTGTGTGTGTGTGTGTGTGTGTGTGTAAAGCTAATAAAAATGTTCATTAGGATTGGAGGTGAAGACTGTGGGCAAATCAGGGGAAAAATAGTGGGTGGGAAGAGGGTGGTGTTTCCTCCAACTCACTCCAGGCATTGTGAGTAGAACTGACGATAAAATTGTTTGGTGGAGAGGGAGGAATGGAAAAATTGTTAAGGGGGCTTGGAGTGGCAGGGGAGTTTGGAGTAGTAGTAGTTTGGAAGGGGATGTTGTGGTTGGTGATGGTAATGGTGCTGTAGTGATCGTACTGGTAGTAGAAATGGTGATGGTAGTAGTAGTAGTAGTAGTAGTAGTAGTAAAACAGTAGTAGTAGTAACAGCAAAAGCATCAAAGAGCATAGGAAGAGTGTAATGGATGTGACGGTACTGCCATCTGGCCTGTTTCAAGCCAGGCTGTTGTTGCTGTCAGTCTAAAATATTGAGAAAGTGTTCAAGGCCGCGATATTTTGAGTGTTGCTGCATTTTTACCATTTTAAATTTGATATTGGTGATTTTTTTTAGTGAATTACCTATCTCCACATCTTGTCACCAACTGGAAACAAGCGCATCCTCCTCCATTGTCGAGCATCGTTACAAGTACAATAATTATCGCGTTTAATGTGATACTGTATCGTCGCGTGTGTAATACGGTGACACTTATGTATTATTCGTCTTGCTACCAGACAGATATACTCGGCGTATGAGAGGTCTTTTGAACTGGAGGCTTTAGATATTGCCTGCCTTACCTCTTCCTAAAGTTTATATGAATATCTTTTTAAGAAAAAAGTGCTTCTTGAAAAAAAATCCACAGAAAAATCCAAAAACGATTCTCAGAGGTACTTCCCAAATATTCCTAAGCCACCCAAAACAGCAGTCTTCCGTTTAAGAAATGCGGTTGTTGTTGTTCAACTCAAGTCTGTCTTGCCGAGGAGACCCATCAACCTCAGGTAGGCAGCCTTTCCTTCAGGGTTCTCCTGTGCAGAGGAACGATGTTCCCTTAAGCTGACAGCGCTTTACCACAACAAGGCGCTGAGAATAGTTTGGAAATTTGGCTCTTGGATGGACGCCGCATTTGCGTCCCTCCACCCAGTTAACAGGGACACCACGGCAGGCTCCTTTTCACCTCATAATTTGGTTATATGGTTACTTCCCAGCGTTGTAAAGGGTTTCCTGCGTTCCAGGAAACCATTAGGCTTGCCATTCAGTGTAGAGCCAGCTTAATAAAAAGTGACAGGAAGGAAAGGGAGAAGTAGGATGAGAGGAGGGCAGACACAGAGGTAGAATTAGAAAGGGGAAGACAGTGCTACATCAAGTGAGTGGATGATGGTCGTCATCACCTACCACCAAGAAACGGGATAATCCCCCAGAATGAAAAAATCCCTCCCGAAAATGAGAATATAATGGCTCACTAACAATGTAAGAAAAAAAGTGTCCCCAGAAAGACAGAAAATCCCTCTCCAACTTTTCTAAAAATATCTGCTCCCAAAATAGAAAGAAAAAAAATCTCTCCCCTTCACTAAAATTGTTATTAAAAAAATGCCAGTAAAAAGGTTGGAAAAAAAATGTAAAATGAAAAATTAATATAAAGTTTTAAATACGAATAAGGAGAAAAATAGAAGGAAAAAAAATACTAAAAAGGAGGAATATAAAAGAAATAATTAAAACCTTGTCGTGTGCACCTGAGGAAGGCAACTGGTAACAGGCCACTCGACCCCCCTAATTTGAGAGGCACGGCACCCACCTCGGAATACGCTGAGAGAGAGAGAGAGAGAGAGAGAGAGAGAGAGAGAGAGAGAGAGAGAGAGAGAGAGAGAGAGAGAGAGAGAGAGAGACCTTGGAATACACTGGGGCTTTATTTTTTATACACACACACACACACACACACACACACACACACACACACACACACACACACCTTGGAATACACTCGGACTTTATTTTTAACACACACACACACACACACACACACACACACACACACACACACACACACACACACACACACACACACACCTTGGAATACACTTGGACTTTTTTTTAACACACACACACACACACACACACACACACACACACACACACACACACACGGGGGGGGGGGGAGAGAGAGAGAGGCACAGGCGCACTCTGAACTCTAATCTGGTTATTTGATTGTCCACTCCACGCCCTCTCACCTCTTGAGGGGAAGGGGGATTGGAGGAGAAAGAGGGGGGAAGAAAAAGAGAAGGGTGGTGGTGAGAGAGAGAGAAGATGTTTGAAGAAGGGAGGGGAATAAAGAAGGTTGAAGATTGAGAGAATATGGAGTGGGAAGGAGAGAGTTGGAGAAAGAGAGGGGAGAGGTGACATGGCTGGAGAAGGGAGAGGATATAGAGAGGGAAAGAAGGTTGAGGAATAGGGAGTATAGAGGGAGGGGGGGGAGAGTTAGAGGAGAAAAAGGAGAAGTGAAGTTTGAGTAGGAAAGGGAGAGGAGGGAGAGGGGGGGAAAGGAGACAGGGAAGAGATGGTTGGAGGATAGCAAAGGTAGAATGGTATAAAATGGAATGTAAACAGCAACGCCTTCTTGGTCCTTACGAAGCCTTGCCATAGGGTGGGTTATAACTAAGGCTTGGTCACTGTTCCATGGGTCAAAGACAAGGACAGCAGTGGACGAAGGCTCACCCCCTCACCCACCAATCCCTCCAACCGAAGCCGTCAGGTAAAAGCGTAAAGGACCACCATGCAGCATAGAAAATCTGTCATGGAAATTTTATACAAATGGCTAAGTGTAAATTATAATGTACATATCGATTTTGCATTATGGCTGTCCTCCATACTTTTTACTGTAGAAAACATTGTACTTTAGAAATGTTTTATTCAGCAGTGAACACGACTAACTTGGGATTAGAAGCCAAATACTTATCCAAGCGATAAGTATTTGGCTTCCAGTCCCCATGAGGAGAGTAAAAAAGAAAGTGAAGAGTAGATTTGAGGAGAATAATGAGGGGGGAGGAGAAAAGGTTGATGAAAGAGAGGGTATGGAGAAGAGGGGGGAAGGTTTGAGTTGGGAAGGGGTGTGGAATGAGTGTTGGAGAGAGAAGGGGAAGGGGAACAGGAAGGGAGAGGGGTGAGGATAGAGGGGGTGTAATAAAAAGGTAGAGATGTGATGATGTGTGTCACAAGGCAGTATAAGTGAGAGAGAGAGAGAGAGAGAGATTGTGGGAAAAATGCGTGATGTGTGTGTGTGTGTGATAGAGAGAGAGAGAGAGAGAGAGAGAGAGATTGTGGGAAAAATGCGTGATGTGTGTGTGTGTGTGATAGAGAGAGAGAGAGAGAGAGAGAGAGAGAGTTTGTCGGAAAAATGCTTGGTGAAATGTAATCTGTAAAGTGAATATTAGAAGTGACTGGACTGATATTGATGGAGAAATGAGATGATGTATATGGTGAGGTAAGATGAAGTGGGAAAGTGAAGGAAGGTAAGGGGAAAATTTAGGAATCGATTAGAGAGAATATCCTTTTTTCTTTTTCTTTTTTTTTTTTTAACCATGCAAAACTTCACACCCAGGCTAAGCAAAGATTTAATCCATCCAAAACCTCACTTACACTTGAGGTATATATTATTTACCTATTATTGAAGAGGGATTAAGTCATTGCAACACAGACAGCCAACACAGTAAAGATGTAATTAAACACCCAATAAACGTGGGAGAGTTTGAAAGCTGACCAGGTACAAATGTTTAAGAGAAAATATTGAGGAAAGAGGCTGAGGAAATCATAGAGCTGTTTGGCTGGTGAGAGGGAAAGTTTCATTCGTTCGATATGAAGACGTGTTTCTTATTTTATTCTTGCTACCACCAGACGATATTACTTAAGGATACCTAGAAGTAAATGGGTTAATGAAGGCTCCATCTAACCCATCCAGTTCGAAAAATCTCGCCCAGGCTGAACCAAATCGCCACGGGAAAGCAGACATCAAACCAACTGACGTACTTTGGGTGAAGGGATTAGGCCGGGTGCTGACAGAGAGATCGGAGGTAGTTACTAAGGAATTAGTATGCGAGGAGTGGGATGGCCTCAGGTTGTATGTGTGTGTGTGTGTGTGTGTGTGTGTGTGTGTGTGTTTCAGAAATGCCCTGCCGAGAAGTTTTTGGAAGTAGGTAGGAAGTTGCATATAATAAGACTTAAAATACCCAAACATTGCGAAGGATTCTGAAAGTTTATGTAGTGGAAGACAGATTAGTGGAGGATGTTCAAATTTAGTATGGTCGAGCAAGAGCAGATTCACGATTGGTTGGTACGTTGTATTAGAAATCTGATTTAATCCTGTTATCCGATGACCTATTTATTGATTTATTTATTGCTATCACGATGAATGGATTCAGTTTATCCCAATGCTTCTTCGGAACCCAGTGTATTTGATTCCATATCCACTCAGTTGAGTAACCTTGACCTTGCCCTTGGCAATGAAATTACCATTTTGGGTGATTTTAACATACACAATGTTGAATGGTTATTGCATTCTGCCCGGACTGACGACGCTGGTCTAGAATGCGAGCTGTTTGCGGAATCGTTTAATCTCACTCAGTTGGTAAAGCAACCAACCAGAATACCTGATAATCCTGACCATAATCCCCATCTCTTGGATTTATTCTTGACAAATAATCCAGATCAATACAGGATAGAGGTACTGTCACCACTTGGATCCTCTGACCACAATCTCATCAAAGCCTCATTAGTTAACCCTCCTACACCTCCCCATTCCGAACCTGTCAGGGTGACCCGATGGCACTTTGACAGGGCAGACTGGGATGGATTTAGAAATTATCTTGCTGATGTTCCATGGCAGTCTTTCTTCTCTAGTGATCCCAATTCTACCCAGTCCCACATTTGTGACTTAGTACTAGCTGGTATGGATTTATTCATACCAAGTCAACAATTCACTAAAAGATCAAACTCTCCAAAATGGTTTGATGGCAATTGTGCCAGAGCAACAGCCCAAAAGTCATTAGCATATAACTCTTACTTAAAATCAAAAACACCTGAATCACGCTCCCAATTTAAAATTGCTAGAAATCATGCAAAAGCTGTATTAAATCTATCTAAATCAAACTTTCTTCAAAAGCTAGCATCAAAACTACTTAACAACCCTAATGACAATAGAATATTCTGGTCAACTCTTAATTCTTTCAATAATAACTTTAACAAGTCATCTTCCATTCCCCCACTAAAATCTTCAGATGGCAATATTACAAATGACCCACGTGGGAAAGCAGATATCTTTGCTAGTACCTTTGCAAGAAACTCTACCATAGATGATACCAGCCAGAGTGTCTCAGTACTGGAACTTGATTCTCCCGAAATTGCCCCACTTAAAATACAGACAAGATTTGTAAAATCCATCCTAGACAATTTACCTACCAACAAAGCTCCAGGTCCAGATGGAATTCCGCCAATTGTTTTGAAAAAATGTTCCCCTGAACTTGCCTCTGTCCTAGCTAAATTATTCAGACTATGCATACGTACTTCTTTATTCCCAAATTCATGGAAGAAGCCAATATCCACCCAGTTCCGAAGAAAGGAAGTTAGTCTGACCCCTCCAATTACAGACCAATAGCTATCACATCTTCTCTTGGTAAGGTATTTGAAACTTTAATTAACAAGCATATTGTTAAACATCTTGAATCCAACAACTTAATTAATGATAGACAATACGGTTTTCGCCACGAAAGATCCACCATTGACATACTCAATCTCTTAACTCATACCATCCATCAATCAATTGATCTTTTTGGAGAAACTCATGCAGTAGCTCTTGATATCTCTAAAGCTTTCGACAGAGTATGGCACCGTTCCCTGCTGTCTAAACTCCCTTGCTATGGACTAACGTCTTTTGTTCCTTTGATTTCTTCATATCTTAGTGACAGGAAAATAAGAGTAAAAGTAGATGATGTATATTCGAATTTCCACTCAATTAACGCCGGCGTGCCGCAGGGATCAGTACTGGCGCCAACCCTATTTCTGGTTCATATTAATGATCTCTCATCTGTCACTCACAATCCCATTCACTCATATGCAGATGACTCAACACTACATAGTTCATTCACACTCAGACATCCATTTACAAAGTCTAATATCTCTACCTCTCAACTCAACACAGCCATCTCCATAAATCAAGATCTATCTACAATCAGTGAATGGGGACAAAACAACCTTGTCTCTTTTAATGCTAGCAAAACTAAATATATACAGTTTACTAATAGACAGATATTGCCAGATTCGTACATTACCTTCAGTGCTACTAATATTCCCATCTCCAAAAGTATTGAAATTCTTGGTGTCTCACTTAACAGTGCCCTCAGCTGGACCTCTCATGTCAGATCACTTGCTAAAACCGCCTCAAAGAAACTTGGATTATTGTACAGAATCTGTAACTTCTTCGCCGATGAGCAGTTAGCTATAATTTATAAGAGTCATGTGCGCTCTCAGCTTGAATATTGCTCACCCTTGTGGAGTGGTTGTGGAGAGGCTGCATTAAGACAACTAGACAAAATTCAGAATAAAGCTGTTAGAATCATTAACAACCCTGCCATTACATATAAACTACCTCCCCTGCAAGTAAGAAGGAATGTTGCCTCCCTTGCATTATTTTACAGATATTTTTTTGGCAAATGCTCAGACGAAGTTGCGTCCATGGTGCCACCTCCCCATGCCTTCCCTCGTGCTACACGGGCATCTGGTAGCGCTCATGACTGGAATGTCACTCAACCATATTGCAGAACTTCTGCCTATCAGAATTCTTTCATTCCCCGAACTGCATCTCTCTGGAACTCGCTTCCCCAGAGTTGTTTTCCTCCAAATTTCAACCTACAACTGTTCAAGTCTAACTGTTACAGATATTTTATGAACAGAGGACACCAGTAATCTGGTGTATGGATTATTTTTTTTCTCCATTTGTTTTTCCTTCCTCCGTTCTGTTATTAAAAAAAAAAAAAAAAAAAAACATACCTCGGTGTGAAGGGGTTAATAAGCTTATTAGACTATGACTAACTCAAGTTCAAAAGTCATTCCAGTGCTGAATGAAATCGTCTGGTGGTAGCAATAATAGCAAATAAACTACGTCGAGTGAAGTTGTTAAATGAAGGCAGAAACAAGACGTGATTCTTAGACCTGAAGACATGATTGGAAAGTCTATGGAGATAATGTGCTACCAGGAGAGGAAGGTAAAGATTTTGTTTGAAGAATATACAGGTGTTCATGTTGTTGCTTAGTTGGGACAGAAATGACGAGGTTACCCCTTACAGACTGTGTTGCTAGACGGGAGATATGAAAGTAAATTGTTATTATTTTGTATGAGGCAGATTTAAGGTGTCTTTTCTGATGATGGTATTACAGTCTAATAGTTGCTGCCTTTGTTAACATTAGTAGTATTGTTTGTTATTAATAGTGTCATCATCATTACCATTATTTTTATATGATGCTGATGATGATGATGATTGCAAAGTAAATACCGGTGCAGTATGTAATGCCTGTCCCACCTCATTTCTGCTACTTACCACTCTCACAGTCACCATTCCCCTTACCAACCAAACCTCCTCCACTCCACCTCCCTTTCTCCTTCTCATCAGCCAGACCAACTCAGTACATCTCACCAACCAACACCCTAACCAACCATCCTCCTCCCTTATTCTCCATCTCACCAACAAAGCCAACTCTCCCTCGGTCTCCTCCCCTACCTTCAAGAGGAGACGTTGGTGCATTGGTTAATATATCTAGTTCGCAACTGGAAGAATTCGAGATTGATTCTCGGGCAAGTCAGACTGCTGGATTTTTTTTTTTTTTCTGTTAATCCAGCAGTATAGGGAATCCTGGCTGGGGCAAGGAGCAGGGTAAGGATTTGGATTTCGTTAAAGCAGACTTTACTGATCTACCAAAAGACCCCACATGTCATAAATGAAACCCTGCTAATACCAATCAACCAGCCCGGTCTGAGACAGTCCTAGCATGTAATCAATATGAATGGTGGGTATTAGGGCAGAAGTGGTGACCTGCGGAGGTGAGGACGTAAAGAGGACTGCTGGGTCTCAGGGAACGAGCTGCTTAGTCTGTGCCTAGAGTTGGACACGTGAAAAGAAATGGGAATGGTGTAAGCTCGACTTTTACAGGTTTATTTTTGGGGAAGACTGACAGCACAACTGATTGACTACCATAATGCCCCTTGTGCAGTGGCTGGGCATAAAGCTAAACCAGCCTCTTGTTTCTTTCAGATAAGCGGGCTCCGGTTTGAAACGCAGCTCCGGACGCTCAACCAGTTCCCCGACACTCTCCTAGGCGACCCTGCCAGACGGATACGGTACTTCGACCCGCTGCGCAATGAATACTTCTTCGACCGCAACCGGCCCAGCTTCGACGCGATCCTCTACTACTACCAGAGCGGCGGGCGGCTGCGGCGGCCTGTCAACGTGCCGCTCGATGTGTTCGCCGAGGAGATCAAGTTCTACGAGCTGGGCGAGGTGGCAATCAACAAGTTCAGGTGGGTTGGGGTGTGGGGGGTGTTGGGGGAAAAAGTAGATGAAGGGGGGGTAGAAGGGAATCAGGTGGGTTTGGGGAGATGATAGAGATGATTTTGGGGAGATAGGGGAGGGGAGTGGAAAGGGGTAGGAGGAAATGGAAAGGAGAAGGAAGTGTGAGCAAAGATGAGGAGATTAATGTTTTACGAGCTGGGTGAGGTGGCAGTCGACAAGTTCAGGTGGAATGGTGTATGGGAGTAGTATGGGTGAAATGGAAAAGAGGATCTAGGGGAAAGGGGTTGGGAAAGGACCGAAGGAAAAAGAAAGAAGGAAGAGCGAGCAAGGGTGAAAAGATTAAGTTCTGCGAGGTGTGAGAGAGATGGCAACAAGTTAAGGTGGATTTGAGGTATGGGGATGCAATGGATAGAGTAAGGGGATGCGTATTAGGGATAGGAAGAGTTAATGAGTTTAAAGCCAGGATTCCGGGGGCTTGAATGATGAGTGAATGGAAGTGTGGCCTATTTGGATTGGACAAGTTTTTGCTGTCTGGACATTGCTACTCATCACCCTGCCCTTGGGTGCGAAAGGAGATCCGGATGATGATGATAATGATGATGATGATGATGATGATGAAAGCGAAAAAAAAAAAATCAGTTTAGTTACGTTAGGTAGAGTTGGGGAGATTGGAAAAAAAAGTGGATGGGAAGAGCTTGGAGGGGTGAATGAACAGGGAAGGGAAAGATTAGAGGTAGTAAGTGGAAGGAAATTAAGTTTTTACGAGCGTGGCGAGGTGGCAGTCAAGTTTAGGTGAGATTTGGGTGGAGGAAGAAGGAAATGGGAGATGAAATGGGGATGGGTAGAGAGAAGAGAGTGGATGGGAAAATGAAATACTAGATTAAACCGGAAAAATACACTAGTTCATTTCCGGAAAGTGGGAGAGAGAGGTGAGTCGGGTAAAGGGACGGGGAGAGGGAAGGGACGAGTGGAGGAGAGGAAAGATTAGAGTGTGTAAGGAACTAAGTGGAAGGAGATTAAAGTCTTTACGAGCTGGGAGATGTGGTAGTCAACAGGTTCAGGTGAATTGGGAATAGGGGATGAAATGGGGAGGGATGAGTGGACAGGAAAGGTGAAGGCTGGAGTGAGTAGGAAGAGGGATATTATTGTTTTACGAGGTTGTAATCAACATGTTTAGGGGAATTTTAGAGTGTGGGAAGAAGAAACTGAAATAGAGATGGGGTTGGGAGGGAATAGGATTGAAGTAGGAGATGAAAAGGTTGGAGTAAGGGGAAAGAGGAGAGAGGGATGGTAAAGTAAGGATGAGTGAATAGGAAGGGGAAAAGTAGGAAGAAATACAGTTAATTTCTGTAAACTTGGAGCAGTGAGTTGGAATGCTATGAGGAAAGATTGGGGAAGTGGACGGAATGTGAGAAGGAGATGAGTAGATAAAGACAGGGAAAAACTTCGAGTAAGGAGCAGGAACATAAGTTACTGGAGTGACAGTCAGCAGTGTCTGATGAGATTGGGGTGTGGATGGAGTGGGGAACAGGGAATGAGAATTGGGGGATGGGGAGTGGGATGGGTAGAAGAAAGGAGGGGGGGGGGAGTAAGAGTGAATAAAGAGGAGGGAGGGAGGGGAGATTTAAGTGTTACGAGCTTGGTGAGGTGGCACTTAACATGCTCATGTGAGATTAGACTGAGTGAGGTGGAGTGAGAAACAGGGGATGGGGAGAGAAGAGAGGGAGGAGTGGATAGGGAAGAAAAGGTTAAGAGTGAGAGGAAGGAGCATTAAAGTTTTACGACCTTGGCGAGGTGGCAAGCAACTAGTTCAGGAGAGATCGGAGTGGAGGAGACTGGGGTGGGTGGAGTCTGCTGTACATGGGAGGAGGTTGGGGGGAAGGGAATCGGGAAAGGGTGAAAAGGAAATACAGAGGAAGACTATAAAATGTAGAGATTTACGTTCTATTAGCTGAAAAACACGGCACCGTACAAGCTAAGGTGAGATTGGGATGTGGATGGAGTGTGGAATAAGGTATAGTTGGAGAGAACAGAGGTAGAAGTGGATAGGAAAGTGAGAGGCTTGAGTTAGGAAAAGGAAAGAGCATTGAAGTTAGACGAACTTCGCGTGGTGGCAAGCAGCTATACCCTTTTTACTTCAACTTGGCCTAAGGTTGCCATCTGTCCACGTAAAGACTATAGAGCCGTGATATTGTCTCTTTACTGCCACTGAGCTGCGTGAAATAGCTGCAGAAGGACGAAAATCTGGGCTAAGAAGGTGTTAAGAACGACCGAGAAAAGGGGAAGGGATGAGTTTGCAGGGAAGAAAAATATTGTCAGGTTAGTGTGTGTAGTGAAGGAGTCTGGGAATAGGGATTGAGAGAGGGAAAGTTGGAGTGGATATTGAAAGAGGAGTAAAGGAGTGAAAGACACTTTTTTTTTTATTTATATATTTATTTTTAGGTGGATATCCAAAGACAACAGGTTGAGGGTAATTGGAGATGGAATGGAGATGGAGAGGGTTTGAGTTGATGGGGAAGGAAAAGATTTACTAGCTCAGGAAGGTGGAATGCAGCTAGTTCAGGGGAGACTGGAAGTGGAAGGTGTGGAAGAGATTGGGAAAAAGGGGGGGTGGAGTGAACTTAGAAGAAAAGTAAGTCTGATGGAGTGGTGAAAAAGAGAAATTATATTAGAGAGAGAGAGAGAGAGAGAGAGAGAGAGAGAGAGAGGAAAGTTTGAAGTTGGCATGGAGATGGAGCATTAAACTTGCACGAGGTGGAAGAGGTGGCAGGCTACTACCTCCGGAGAGATTAGGGATTACAGGGATTGGGGAAAATTGAAAATATTGATGGGGTTGGATTTAGTATGCAGAAGGAAGCTTGGGGAAAAGGGAAAGGAGGGAAAAGAGACTGGGAAAAGGGGTAGAGATTAGGAAGGCATGGATACTAAGGGTGAAAGCCTGGGAAAGAGTTGGGGAAAACTGAAAAGTGGGAAAATGGTAAGGAAAAATGAAGGAAAATGATGAGAGATGGGCAGGGCTGGGAATACAAATGGAGGAGGGGGGAAAGTGGGGATTGGGGAAAGGGTAGGTAAAGAGAAAAGTGACAAATGTGGACGACAATAGTTTTACGAGCAAAGAAAAGTGGTAGTCAGTTACCCCTTCCCTACGATGACGTCTTGTTAGTATTGCCACCGACTATTAATGGTGTTCGATAGTTAAGGGTCGAAGAAGATATCCATGACCATCCTCGGGTGTGATTGGGCGAAGTATATTTTCGTATCTTTATTATCATCTTGAGTACGAGGTGTCTTTCCTAGTAAAATCGCGTGGTAGTAAAGAAAATTAGAATAAATAAAAAGATAACTGTGACGGCGCGGATTTGAAGGCCTGAGGGGAATGAGAATGAAGATAAAATTGATAGGGTGAAAGGGGGGGGAGGTTAGGACTAGAGGGAGGGGAGAGAAAAGGAGGTTAGGATTAGAGGGAGGGAGGGGAGGGGAGGATATCTGAATGTTGGGAGGTGTGAGATGTGGCAAACAGCGGGTTTAGGGGAGATGGGTAGAGTGGGGAGAGGGGGGGAAATGGGGAAAAATGAAGTGAATGAGAGAGAGGGGTGTGAAGAGGGCAGGAGAGGAAAGGAAGAAAGGGAGCAGCGGTTGTGGGCAGAGGGAAAGAAATGAGGATAAGACAGCGGGGAGTTGATGGAGGGTAGGGCTGGGAAGAGATTAGGGTAAGGGAAATGGGGAAATGGGTAGCTTTGAAGCGGAGAGAATGTAGCAGGATTTGTAAGTGGGCTTAAATGGGGAAAAGGGAAATATGAAGATGATAGGGGAGGATTGGGAAGAGGGATTTAAAGAGGGGGGGGAATGGGGAAGGATTATGATAAAGGAAATGGGGAAATGAGTAGGTTTGAACTGAGGGAGAGATGAGACAGGGTTTGTAAGTAGAAGGAAATGGGGGGAAAGGGAAGGGTGGAGATGATAGAGACAGGGTTGGGAAAAGGAATGGAGAGAGAGAGAGAGAGAGAGAGAGAGAGAGAGAGAGAGAGAGAGAGAGGATGGGAAACGATTGGGGTAAGGGGAGTGGGAAAATGGGTAGGTTTGAAGTGAGGGAGAGGAAAGACGGATATTTGAATTTTACGAGGTGGGGGATGGGGCAGTCTGCTGGTGGGGGAGGAGCTGGAGAGGAAAGGGGAGTGGATGATTTGGGGAGAAGGAAGAGGAAAGATGGTGGAAAAGGGAATAGTGATGGGGAAGATTGGGGAAAGGAGGTAAGGGAGGGGAATTTTGGGGCAGTGGATGAAGAGGGAAAGGAGAATGGATAAGGGGACAGAAATGGAGAGAAGGAAAGGTGGAGTGGATAGGGGATAGTTGTGGGGTATGGGGAAGGGGAAGCAGAGAATATTAAGGTAAGGGAATGGGGAAGAATTTGGACAAGGGTAGAGAATGGGAAAGAGAGAGGGAAAGGAGAAGGGCAAAGGGAAGGAAATGGAAGAATTAGGAAAAAGGGATGGAATGAAAAGGAAAGAGGACATGGAAAAGGGCAATGGGAATGGAATGTTAAAGAGGGAAAAGAGGACAAAATGGGGGAAAGGAAAGATGGAAAGGAGAAGGGCAGAGAGCACAGGGAGAGGGAAAGGGGGGGAATAAAGGTAATTCTAAAGGGGAAAGATTAGGGAATATTTAAGGAGGAAAATAGGATTGCAGAGGAAAATGGGAGTAAGGGAAGGGATAGGTACGAGAAAACGAGGATAGGGAAGGCTGAGGACTGGAAGTAACAGATGAGGGAAAGACAATAGAGGAGGGGAGAGGCGATAAGGAAGTAGAAAGGGGAAGTAAGTTTGGGGAAAAGAAACGGGGTTGAGTCAGTTCAAAAGTAGAAATAAGTAATGTTTGGCATAATTTAACCTTAACTTTCAGTACGAGGACGTCTTTTGTATATTATGTTATTGTTTTTAACCCCTTCTAACTGATGACGTATACTTTCAATTATATTTTTGCAACCTCCAGACGATTTCATGCATTTTAAGGAAACCCTCTTGTATGGAAAGGGCAAACGGTAGATTACACTTAACCTCTCCAGTGCGAAAAATCTCCAGGGTTGAGTAAAATCGTCAGAAAATAACAAGAATAAAATGGAGAAACGCGTCATCGGTGTGAAGGGATTAAATTGGACGACCCCCGTTTCATAAGTCTTCATTAACGTCTTCACAGCGATTCTCCTTAAATATAATAGTCTGTCAGTAGCGAGAATTAAAAAAAAAAAAAAAAGTAACGAAGGGATACTAACCTTCATGAATACACCACGGCGCTTAGTTGGGCTGTCTGTCACTCTGTATTGTTCATCTTATTTCCTGTATTGTTTCGTATATTTGTGTTACTTCGCAGCATTCATCCGTTCAATTCCCGTTTTATTTAGTCTTTCACTTTGCGGCGTTTATCCATTCATTTGCAGTAGTGTTTCGTTTGCATTGCCTACCCTACGTGCTTGTATTGGGCTGTTGGGCTGCCTTTGTCACTTTGTATCATTCACGTTTATCACCTCCCGTATTGCATCGTCTGCTTGTTTCACTTTGGAGCGTTCATCCTATCACTTCCAGTATTGTTTCATTCTGCTTTCATCGTAGATGCTTGTGTTGGACTGCTTCACTTTGTATCATTCACCCTGTCAGTTCCCGTATTGTTTCGTTTATTTGTTTTACGCCGTATCGTTCACTATCCCATCCCGTATTGTTTCGTCCGCCTTATTCACCGTAGAGGCTTCTGTTGATCTCTGGTTCACTTTGTATCATTCACCCTATCAACTTTCCTGTTATTTCGCCTATTTGTTTTACTCTGCAGCGTTCACACTCTTCCCTTATTGTTCCGTCCGCCTTTCTTACCGTACGTGCCTATGATCCCCTTAGTAGTTGCCAGAATGTTTCGTTCGGCTTGACCCGTTAAGAGAATGATAACGAGGGAGAGGGGAGGGGAGAAGTGAGGGGAGAGGAGATGGTAGGAGGGAGAGAGAGGAAGGGAGAGTGGGTGAGAGAAAAGAATAAATGAAGATTGTGTAAGAGAAAGAGAGAGAAACCGGAGGAGACAAGGGGAGAAGAGAGATGATTGTAGGAAAGGAAGAGAGAGGGAAGAACGGAGAGAAAGAGAGTAGGGAAGAAAATAGGGAACTTAAAATATTGAAGGGGGAAGTAAAGCGGAAAAAGGAAGGAGGTAAAAGAGATGATGGAGGGAAAATAAAGGTAGAGAGAGGGAAATGGAAGAGTATATACTGGAAAAGAAAGGATGGAAGAGTAAGACAAGGGGAAAATGGAGAAAGTAGAGAAAGTTAAAGAGGAGGAGAAAAGGGGGAGAGAAGAGGGAATAAGGAAGAGAAAGGAAGGAGGAGGAGGGAGGAGCAAAAGTAAAGGAGGTCCAGGGAGTATAGGAGGAAGGGAAATAGTAAAATGGAATAGGAGAAAAGAAATACGTGGATTGGGAAGGAGGGGAGAGAGATGGAATAGATAAAATGGGAGGGAAGGAACGGTCAAGAAAAGAGGGAGAGGAGCTTGGAAGAAAGGAAAAGAGGGAGAGAGGAGTAGAGAAGGAAAAGAGGAGGGAGGTTTCGAGGGATGGGAAGCGTGGCAGGGAGGATTCAAGTAAAAAAGGAAGGAAAGTGTAAAAAAGACAGGAAAGAAGAGAGGGAGGAAGGGATGGGAGGGAGAGTGGAAGGAAGGAAAGGGAGGGATTGGGAATAAAAAGAAGTAGAGAGGACTGTTCTGGGTCACTACCATTAGTCCTATCACCACCCCACTACCATTACTACCACAATCACCACGGATATCACCACCACCATTAGTATTATCACCACCTCCATTAACACTTATCACCACCACCATTACTGCTATCACCACCGCCATTACTGCTATCATTCACCATTACTATCACCACCATTAGTGTTATCACTACCTTCATTAACACTTATCACCACCACCATTACTGCTATCACCACCACCATTACTACTATCATTCACCATTACTATCACCACCATTAGTGTTATCACCATCATTATTACCATCACCACCATTAGCACTCACCGTCACCATAACCACCAAACCACCATTTTTACTGCTACCATCACCATTAGCACCACCATAACCAACCATACATCCCCGACTTCCATTGTCATTACCACCACCACCAGTATTGCTATCACTACAACCATTACCATTACCATCACCAGAACTAACATTATCACCACTGCCACCACCACCACCACACTCGTTATCACCACCACCACCTCCACCACCAGACCACCATTTTCGGCATTTTTAACAATTCATATTCTGTATTTACATTTGTTACAGCGGCCCGGGGAACAATACCGCTTTGCACCATTAAAGGCTAGGTACAAAAATTCAAAAAACAAATAATTATAAAATTCAAATATAGCGCTAATATTCTTCTTTGTATCAGACCATGTTGCTAGCTTTGGAGAGGTAGTTGGTAGGGAAGGGATTATATTGAAGGCTGTATAAAACCCCTTAAATTCGAAAAGGCTGTGCTAAGCTGAATCAAACTTACTGTATGGGCAGAGAGAGAGAGAGAGAGAGAGAGAGAGAGAGAATGTCCGCTGATTGATGGGTTGTCTGAAATTAATGTCTTTAAACACGGTGAAATATATGCCTAGAGAATAAATACTAAGGAATCACCACTACCACCACCACCACCAGTACGACCCTCATCACTTCCTATATTGTCACCACCTCATCACATATACCACGTTACACGAGAATTGCCAGTATTATCACCACAGTAAGCACCACATCATCATTACCATCAGTCACCACCACCATTACTCTCTCTCTCTGTCTCTCTCTCTCTCTCTCTTTCTCTCTCTCAAAACAGTTTCCACCGACACAACCAATACCACAGCCATCATCACTTCATCGTCACCATAGTTATCACCATTTTCACCTCACCACTATCACCACCTGTCACCACTGTCACCATCACTATCGTCATCATTTACCACCACTATCAGCTTCACTACCACCGTCATTTATCACCACACACCATCTCTACCAGCATCACCACCGCCACCATTATTACTACCACTGTCACCACTATCGCCACCACTACTATCGCCACCACCACTATCACCTCCACATGCCCGTATGGAGAGAGGTCGTGGTTGTTAATTGTGAGAGAGAGAGAGAGAGAGAGAGAGAGAGAGAGAGAGATTCATGTTGGCCGTAATTCAGAGCAAGGAAAGTAGTCATTCAGTCTAACAATGCACCTTTAATTTCAAATGGGATCGATGTTCAAGGCAGCCAGATAATAATGGCGAAAGAAAAATGAAGCCTTTGTGGGAAAAAGAAGTTACATTAGATTACTTTTTCCCTATATTTGTATTTTTTGTTGCATTATTTTAGGTAGTTCTATTTTTTTTTTTTTTTTTTTTTTTTTTTCGAGTAAATCAGAATATTGCTTGCTCGCTCACGCCCTCCCACTCATCCCGCCTCGTGATATCCTGACCCCGTCCCCGTTAACTGTGATATTCTAACCCCCTCGTTCTTTCATTATCCTTCTCTCTGTTCCGTGATATGCAGACCCATTCTCTACCATGTGTGAAATCCTTACCACGCTACTTGTTATATCCTGACCCCCTTCTGCTTGTTTTATCCTGAACCTCCTACTTGTGATATCCTGACCCTCTCCTACTTGTGATATCCTGACCCCCCTCCTACTTGTGACATCCTGACCCCCTACTTGTGATATCCTGACCCCCTCGTGCTTGTGATATCCTGACTCCCCTCTCGTTTGGGAAATCTTGACCGCTTCCTACGTGTGATATCCTCCGAGTCATAACATTCTGACCCCTCATAATATCCTTACCCCCTCCCACTCATAATATCTCGCCTCCATGATATCATTACCCCCTCTCGTAATATCCCCGCCATAATATCCTTACCCTTTCTCCCCGTAATATCTTTACTCCCATACTCGTATCTCCCCATAATATCCCTACCCTCTCAGTCGTGACATTTCCATAATATTTCTACCCTCTCTCATTCATGACATGCCACCCCCATAAAATCCGCACCCCCTCCCACTCTATGACTTCCGCTCCCGTGATATCCTTACTCCCCTCTCGCTCATGGGAACCCGCCATAACGCCCACATCGCACTCTGCCTCCGTGTTATGCTTCACACAATGATTCGTTACCATTTATACGTTGCTAGATTATTATTATTATTATTATTATTATTATTATTATCGAAATGCTAGTAGTTTTAGTAGTGTTTTGGTCTGTGGTGGTGGTGGTGATGGTGGAAATAATTTGAATAGCTGACTGGTGAGGGAGATAGCATTATTGAGTTGGTGAGAAATGTGGAAATAGGTAAAATGACGAAGACTGAAACAGAATTGGTGAAGGAGATGGAGATTGAAATTGGAAGCGGTGATTAAAGTTAGACATTGGTAGAACGATGGAGTTGGTGATGGAGGTGAGGATTGGGAAAGAGGTGAGTTTAATGTGGGAGATGGATATTGAGATTAGATTTATAGATAGACATTATTTTATCACCTCGTATCTTTGTGCCCTGTACTTGACCTGCCCTCAGAGGAGATCGACTTAATAATTATGCAGTTGATGATGTTAGATACTTAGGTTTAATTGCCATATGTTTGGATGGTTTAGATAATTTAGATGTTTTTATTTTTATTGATGGTGTTAGTTATTCTGTGATTTTGAGGTGTATTTTAGATATCTATAGATTTACTGTAAATGGCTCTTGTAGGTGTTATGAAATTAGATTTTATTTATTTTTCAGGTATTTACATTTTTTTACGGTTGGCCTCGTTTTGTTTAATCGTGCCCTGTACCATTCCCCATAACGAAGATTGAAATCGAGTTACGAAGCGGGGATTTTGATATTTAAGTATTGATGATATTTTGCAGCCATGTAGCCATTGTAGTGTTACTCTGCCTTCTACTTAACAGAGGTGTAGGTAGGATATTCTCTTAACCCCTTTCAGTTCAGTGACGCTTTTCTTATTTATGCCACCATCAGGCGACTTATTATTACTGTAAGCTGTATCCAACTCCTGCAACAACAACAAAAGCTGAAAAAGCCATGGTGATGGCAAAATTAATATAAAACCTGTGTCTTGGGGTGAGGCGATCAGTGATTTAGACATTTATATGCCTCCCTTTTCATGTCTGTTTTCTCCCCAGTGAGGACGTGTGTTAATATATCAGTTTGAGGTTTCAGACACTCGTATGTTTATATGTTGATGATAATGTGCTTCTCTGTGTCTGGTTGTGTTCCGTTTGACCCCTGGGAGGAAGGGAACGTTAATTACTCTGATGGATTGATGTGTATAATTTGCATCCGTGAGTCTGAATGTACTCGGTGTCGCTCCCAGGAGAACGAGAGCAGGGTTTATTAGATGCGTCAGATAATTTTAGGTTCGGTTGTTAATATTTGCCTTCCATTGACTGCGTGTTCTGCTATCCACAATAAAGACAAGGTTGTTAATTAATCTGCTGTTTAGAGGATGGAAATAATATCCTTCCGCCGATCTTACGGTGCGTTAGCGTCCTTCGCAGGGAAACGAGGCAGTTACTAATTAATCTGAAGTTTAGATGTTACTGATGTGTTTCCGTCCATCTGTGGTGTGTTGTTGTATTTGCAGGAAAGACAAGGTTGTTAATTAGTTTGATGCTCTGGCGTTGGAAATAATATGCTTCCGGGAGTTTAGCGTGGGTGTAATGGTGCTTCGTGTTCTGTGCGGGGGAAGACGAGGGTGTTATTTAATGTGATGTTTACATGTTAATAATATGCTTCTGTGTATCAGAATAAACCTGTGTATCTAATGATGTATACTGCCCTTTACAGGGAAGACAAGAGCATTATTCACTTAAAATTTCATGTGTATATATGTACTCTGTCGAATAATGTACGTGGTGTATCTAATGGCGTGTTGTATTCTCCGCAGGGAAGACGAGGGCTTCATCAAGGAGGAGGAGCGGCCGCTGCCCGAAAACGAGTTCCAGAAGAAAGTGTGGCTTCTGTTCGAGTACCCAGAGAGCTCGCAGAACGCCAGGGTGGTGGCCATCATCTCCGTCTTCGTCATCCTGCTCTCCATTGTGATCTTTTGCCTTGAGACGCTGCCGGAGTTCAAGCACTACAAAGTGTTCAATACCACGACGAACGGCACGGTGGTTGAGGAGGACGAGGTGCCTGAAGTCACGGATCCTTTCTTCCTCATAGAGACCATTTGTATCATATGGTTCTCCACCGAACTATTAGTGAGATTTTTCGCGTCGCCGCTGAAGGGAGCGTTTTTGAAAGACGTCATGAACATTATCGATATCGTAGCTATCATTCCTTACTTTATAACTCTGGCGACGGTGGTGGCGGAGGAGGAAGGGGAAGATAGAGTGATTGCGGCCGAGACACTCTCCCCACACGATAAGGGGTCGAACCAGGCCATGTCCTTAGCTATACTCAGAGTGATTCGACTGGTACGAGTTTTCAGAATATTCAAGCTCTCCCGGCATTCTAAGGGCCTGCAGATCCTAGGCAGAACGCTCAAAGCCTCCATGAGAGAACTCGGCCTCCTCATATTCTTCCTCTTTATCGGTAAGTCCCTCATACTGTCCTTATACTTTGGCTTTATTACTGTGTTTCTTCATTTTCTCATTCGTTCATTCAGAGTAAAGTTTATTTAGCTATCTAACTTGCGTACATTAACTAACTTCTTTCGCAACTTGTTAAAGGAAAAGTTGTTTGTGATACCTTTCCATTGAATCTTTATACACATCAGTATTGCAAACTTGACATTGTTACAAAAAGTTTATATTCTCATTCACTAATAATGTCTTAGAAAGCTGTATTTTCAGTCTTGACAGCTACATATGAATCTTTTCCAAAATTTTTAGACAATAAGAAATTTCACAGCAAGAAATTGGGCCCCTTTAGTACCATGACGTCTTATTTACTTACTTCTTGCTATTTCCAGACAGTTTAGATGTACCTCAAGAAAAATGTCACAAGGTTAATTGGTTCACCTGCTATTTCCGTTTTTTTTTTTTTTTTTTTTTGAGCCCTGTGAAAAAAAATATATCTGGAGGTAGTCAAAATAAAGTGAAATAAGACATGCTCGTGCTGAAGGGGTTGATAGTGTGGTAGGCAGCTTTCCGTTGTGCATGCTTCAGTGTTCCCGTGTTAAGAGATGTCAAGCCACCTGTGTTCAGCATCTCGCGGCCCCGGTCTCTCCCTGTCGCCTCTCTCTGTGTGTCTACTCAGGAACGATCTACCGTTTTATTTTTCAGAGCTGGTTGTTGTTGTTGTTGTTGTTGGCCGGGAGCTTGTTTGTTTGTTTGTTTGTTGGTGCTTGTAAGTGCATGGGTAGAGGTGTTTCTCTCTCTCTCTCTCTCTCTCTCTCTCTCTCTCTCTCTCTCAGTGTTTGTGTTGTCTCTCCATTTAGACAGTAGAAAACAGCATGTTATATTAGAATCTTTAGACAGCCAGACCTAATCCATTTCGTTATCCTGAGTGAACGTTAATTTCTGAATCTGACTGACAGCTGAGGCATTTACCCCTGTTATAAATTATCGTTATTTGTTGCATATCGTAGTTTATCGAAATCTTTAATCATTTTTGTTGAGACATTTATAGCCAGTATTCTAACTACTCAGGAATAATAAGTAAATTAGTGGTGTGAATATAATCAGTTATAATTAGTACACAAATCATCTGACTTCCTTTGTAAAGCGCGAACGCCGGAGAGAGATGCGAAGTGAGTTTATTCTGATTATGCAGTTTTTTTTTTTTTTCAGTTGAGAAGGTGTGTAGATGCTGAGATTCACACACACACACACACACACACACACACACACACACACACACACACACACACACACACACACCGAAAGAGAGAGAGAGAGAGAGAGAGAGAGAGAGAGAGAGAGAGAGAGAGAGAGAGAGCCTGGATACTAAGACGGCCCTCCCCCCCCCCGCCTGGGCTCATTTGTCATCATTGGGGTGGTCGCGGGGGATGGGTCATAATTGGGGAAAAGTGAGAGGAAAATGGGAAAATTGGGGAGAAAATTGGAAAATTGGGGAGAATGGGGAACTGAAGACCGGGGAAGCTAGGAAGAAATGGGGAATAAGGAAAAATGAGAACTGGGGAGACACTGACAGAGTGGAAGAAATTGGGGGGACTGCGTATTAGGAGAATGTGTATATTAAGGAAATAATGGGTTATAATGGAGAAGAATAGGGAAATTGGGAAGAAATGGGGAGTATAGGGAGGATGGAGAAATGGGGGAATACTGGAGAACGAGGTAGTGCAGGGAAAATGGGGAAAACTGATGAAGAATTGAGAAATAGGGAGAATGGAGATACGAATAAATCTGGAAATTAGAAAAACTGAAAATTTGGAGTGAGATGGGAAGTTGGGAAGAAATGGAAGATGAGGAAATTAGGGTGAAATGGGAAAGTTAATTGTGAAACCAGGGAATGGAAAGGAAATAAATTGGGGAGAAATGGGAAGTTTGAAGAGCAGATGGCCAAAACTTTACCCCTGCTTCCCATTTCAGCTTGATTCCTAGTCACTTGTTCTGTTTCCCCTCAAATTGGCTGTTCCATCTCAGTATCTCCTCCTCAGTCAGAAATATTGAGGAGTGGAGAGGTAACCCTTTAACTACGAGGACGTCATATTAGTGTTTTTTTTTTTCCATCTCCAGAGGAATATTTACAACTGAAGAGAAACGCTTATAGTAAATTTTGGAGTGAAGTTTATATCTGGTCCAGTTTTAAAATCTCTCCTAATCAGAAATAAATCTTCTGCAGATAGCAAGAGCAGGGTGTAAAAGACTTCCACTAACTGACCGAGTTAATAAGAATTCATTGGAAAGTTAAATTATGGAAAAATAATGGATGGGAAATGGGCAAATTTGTATTCGAGATCTGCCCCTTCAGAACGATGATGTTTCACTGTATCCTCACTACCTCGTGTCTGTTTTCATTACCTCTTCAGTGAGGTGACAGTTTTGATTTTATTTTCTACTACTCCGTACGTTTTTATTTATCTAAGGATACAACCGCCATTGTGGAGGGGTTTGCATTGGTTCCTTCCCTACGAGAGGTCTTAAGGGGAATGAAATCTTTGGCGGAAGTGAGTAAAAATAAATAAATAAATAAATAAAACCATCGTACCTGGACACCCCGTGGTCAGGGGTGTTTGATTACTCTTCACAAATTTCGTCTTATTTTCATCATCTCTCCACACGATTTCATTCAGCATGGGAAAGACTGCCATTGTGAAGTAACAGTGATCACGTGTTTTATACTTTGCTCTTGCCACTGCCGGACCATTTTTATTTTTATTTTTGTTTGTATTTTTTGTGACCTTGGGGAGACCTCTGGTATTGAAGGGAATAGAAAATCATCACCACCAAACTTGACCGTAAATACCTTCCCCAAATCTTAATTAGATAGTGAAGTTGCAGAAAAATAAAATGAATGGAATATCCTGTGGCTGAAAGGGTTAACCATTCCAGTGACTCTCTCTCTCTCTCTCTCTCTGCTACTTTGAGCCCTTATATTCAGCCTGGTAGACACTTTTCTGGACTAGATAGGTCAGATGTTAGTAAACCCTGCCACCAATTAAAAAAAAGAAAAACGAAAAAAATCTGAACAAAATCATATGTAGGTAGCTTAGTGGGATGAAAATACGCATCAGGGTGAAGGGGTTAAAGGCACGACACAAAAGGCGATGAAATAATTAAAGTTGGAATGGAGACAGGAAACTGAGAAGCTGAAAAACACACGACCTTATTTTTCATTCGTGGTGTTTTTTATATCAAGCCACAATGAGTCGATTTTTATGCGTACTGGGAGAGCCCTAATCACCAGCTCGAAAAGTCATGTTAAAGATACCGTCGGGGGATGGCAGGAATGACATGAAAAATGCGTCGTCAGATTGAATGGATATGTATTAATAATTGAAACCAAATCTAAGAGGAAGTTGAGAAGAAAAAAAAACTGTCGAATTAGAACTGAATGATATTGGGAAATTGAGAAATGGAAAACGTACTGAGAGGGAAATTGGGACGAAATGTTGTGGAAATTGAAAGAGGGAAAAACTTTTGAGATGGATACTGAGACGAAATAATTTGGATTTGGAGAAACGGGAAGATAACCGGGACGTATATTCCATTCCCCATATACCTAGACTATTTTCTTGAGCTATAGGGAAATTTTTCGAACAAGAGGAGTCAGTTGTCCTTTACTAATCTCCTCATTACAATAGATCTCTGAGGTGAATGAAATCGTGTGGAGGTACCAAGAAGTAAAGGAAAATAAAACCACACGTACTGAAAGGAATAAATGATGGTCTATTGTGGGACGGAATATTGGAGAAACTGGATGAGATAAAAAGGGATAAAGAAAAGGGAAATTAATAAAACCTGGGTATCAAAAGGGAATAAAAGGAAGTAATCCATTCAGTACGATGATAACTTTTATATAAATAGTAACCCCTTCAACCCGGGGATTTATTTACACGGTCAACCATCTTTTAATAAACTGATAAGACCGTGAATATAACTACACTTGGATGACATTTTATTTTTATTTTATTTATTTAATTTCCACCACAGGACGACTTTATTCAACTTTGGAGATCTTTTTCGAATTGTTGGAGATACCTTTTGAGTTGTTGGAGATTTTTCAGATTGTTGGAGATATTTTTTGAATTGTTGGAGATACTTTTTCAAATTGTTGGAGATACTGTGTGAATTGTTGGAGATTCTTTTCGAACTGAGGGATGGATATGGCCTTTATTAATCCCTGTACTAATAAAGGTCTGTTTAAAATTAATAAAATCGTCTGGTGATAGTAAGATGAAATAAAAATGAGCTGAAATGAAGATGCGTCGTTGGAATGAAGGGGTTAGGGAAAATGAGGACATTGAAAAAAAGGTCATGGGAAGATGGAGGAGTTGAAGTAAATATCGAGAAATTGGAATATGGAATTGGTGCGTGAATGGAGAAATATGGAAATAATTGTACTGGAAATGGGAAAGGTGTAATGGGAACATTTGAATCGAGGGAAACAGTAGGAGGGGAAAAAAAAAAATATTCGGCACGGTATGTGAGACGAAAGGAAAATGGAAGAAAATGGGCAGATTAGGTAATATGTGCTAATTAATTATGTAGTTTGTAGGAAGTGTTGAGAAATGGGTGTCCTGTAATCTGAGCATTTTCGTGTGGCGGTAGGAAGAGTGAATAGTAAGCCATACTGTAGTGGTTGATGTGGAAATTGAGCGATAATTGGTTAAAGTCAGTATGGTTAATGATTAAATGGTGGAAAGAGTTAATTAAAGGAAACAGGAAAATTACTGACTAGGAAGATACAGCGAAAATAGGAAAGTTGTGGGAATGGTAATGAGTAAGGGAGAATGTGAAATTGAGGGAGGATAATCCTTTCACTACGATGACTCATTTTTCACCGTTATGGCTGATCCCAGCGGTTTTCCTCAGTTTATGGAGCATCTCGTGAAGTAAGGGGTTGGAAACAGTAATTGTAACCCATTCAGTACGATGCCACTCTAAAATGCTCTTACTACTCCCAGACGATTTTTAATTTATCTCAGAAAGGAAACTCATAGTCAGAGGGTTAAGGAAATGTGGAGTACTTTGCCCCATGAGGTGGATGACGATTTTTTTCTTATCTTTATCACCAGACGGTTTTCTTCAGCTTGAGAAAGCCTCCTGGCGTTGAAGCGTTTAATTAGGATTGTTTTTGGCCCGTACCCAAGAGAGGTCTCCCAGAAATTTAGTAAAATGGAATTGGTGGTGCATAAGGCGTCGTCGTACTGATTGGGTTGAAGGAGAAGGAAGATGATGGGTATTTGTGGATAGGGGCAGTCAGTCAGTCACTTAGTCAGTCACGTAGTCCGTTAGTCAGTCCGTTAGTTAGTCAGTCAGTCAGTCAGCCTTCATTTCGTACTTATCCCCTTTGAGCAGTAGAGAATTCCCTGAGTTGAGAAAAAAATCCTCTGGCATTAAACTAGAATGGCGTAGTAAAGGTTTTGCTAGGAGTCACTCAGTCTTCGAGGCGTATTGAGTAGGATTCATTGTTTTCTTTCTTCAGTCATTTATCCGGTCACAGCCATTATCCCTTATTATATAGATCACCAGTCAGTCAGTCAGTCGGTCACTTAGTCAATCAGTGAGCCGCCGTCATCCTGTTAAGTGGAGTCAGCTGGTCAGTCAGTAAGCCTTAGTCCTGTAATAAATATTCAGCCAGACACTCAGTTAATTAACCTTCGCTCTGCATTACAAAAAGGATCAGTCAGTCAGTCGTCAGTCAGTCAGTCAATTTATCAGTCACTTACCACCTACTTAAACCTTCATTCATGCAGTGTGTTCATCAGGGAATTGCTTATCAGTCGGTCACTCGGTAATGAAGTTTATCAGGAAAATCTTAATCCCATATTTAGTAAAAAAAAAAAAAATAATAATAATAATAATGTGAATCAGTTAGTCAGGATTTTGATCGTTCAGGTCATCATAGCCTCTCCATCGTGTGCCCAGTAGAGAGGAAGAGCCAGTCAGTCAGTCAGTCGATCCATCATTTCGTCAGTAGTTTTCGTCCTGTATTTTGTTAGAATCGAAATGCGAGTTAGTCAATAAGTCAGATTCTCTTAAAATTTCTGTGCATTTATCAGCGAAAGAGACTTTGATAATACATTGACTTCATATCTGTGTGTGTGTGTGTGTGTGTGTGTGTGTAAAACCTTCCGTAGCGCTTCAGCCGTTATTTCCATGGGGTTTTGCAAATAAGTGTACTGTATGTAGGCCCGTGTGCGAAGATACTGTGACGTGTGTGTGTGTGTGTGTGTCCTTTGAGTCAGATGGTTGTATTCTAAGGAGCTTGGGATATTTCAGAACACCTTAGCCATTATTTTGCCTTTTTCACCTTCAGTCTCAACAACATACAAGAGGTTATCGAGGTGTAATATGCAGAATAAATCGCAAAGGATCATGTGCTTCCAATAATCCCGTGCCACCTAGAATACAACTGAGATGCTTAAGGATATTTCGTAATGTTTCGTTCATGCAGTGTAGGGCTTTTACTAGTGAGCAGAATTGGGTGATTTTTCTTTAATTTTCAGATACTTTCAAATTCTTTCGGCGTACCTGGATTTGCTGTTGCCGCGTCGTAAGAAATGCGTAATTGGCAGGTGATCCTAAGGTGTTAAAGTCCCTGGCTAGAAATTTTGCCAATACTGATAAAGGTTATTGAATTCACAGTTGTCGACTATCCCCTTAAACTTTGTTTTGGTGCCTTGTCATTCATTAAACTAGGCCTATCATTATCATCATCATGATCATCATTCATCATTATCATCATCATCATTGCCGTTTTCATCCTCCTCCTCCTCCTCATCATCATCATCATCATCATCGTTGTCGTCGTCGTCGTCGTCGTATCTCACCAATACATTGCAGAGATCTACGTGTAAAAACAGGAACAGCATAACACAAAATTAGGAAGATTTGGCAAATGGACATGCTACAGAGTTGTGTACTGAAGACTTCCAGTTGAAACTCTTTATCACGTTAGTTGCTGGTTGAGAAATTGATGGTCCAGGCGCCGTTGCTTTTGGGTGTCAGCGTCCGTATTAATTATCTATCTTACCCGATTTGCCGGATGTACGAGTCACTATTGCAGTTTACTATTATCGTGGCTCGTAATGTTTGTCGTATTCCTTCATAGTAATATTCACCGTAGTTCTTGTGATGTGCTTGGTGACTTTGAGTAACGACAAAAGTATATACAGGCGATCCTATACACAGCTAAAGCTCAAGAAATTCATGTAAATGTGGATATTTTTATTAAGTTGTTGGTTCTAATTGTGTGGAGTATTCTCGTAGGGTTAGGATATTTTGTAACACCTCTTCCTTAGCGATTATTTTGCTTGCTGTTAACTCTGGCTTCAATTAGTCACTCAACTGAATAGAATTGTCTGGTGTCAGCTGAAATAGAACACAAATGTTGCCCTCATCCTGAGAAAGTTAATGGCGACAGTATTACCTTTTTTAAACTTCTGTTACTCGGTTAGTTGACCTAAATCGTTAGCTGGAATATAATATTAGCAATCCCGATAATGAGAGGGATGAAAAATATATAAAAAATATTATGAAAGGCAGTAAGAAGGTGCAATGTACAGACTAATCGCTTACAAAGAGGTGCTAGGACCTTTGCCATTGCAGCAAGAGTACGGATGTCTGATTATAAAAATGTAATTCTGAGGCTGGGCTGAAAGCTTGCTCCCCCATTTTTGTTTGTTTCTTTGTCCATTCTTTACGGAAGCATCCGTTTTACTTAAATCAGACAACCATCGTAATATTTCATTGAACTCAGGAAGAACCTTTTGCAGGGGATAGGTTAGCAGAGGCTTGAAGACAGTGAGCATTTACTAAAAAGAACATCAGAATCATTGGGTTAGGAAATTAGCAGATTCCTTCACTACGATGACTCGTTTTTCATTGTACTCTGGCTAATACTAGAGAGTTCTGTTCATGGTAGGAGAGGCCTGTAGCAGCGAAGTGCTCCAAAAGTCACTTATGTTCAGGATAAAAGAATTTTGTAATGGTAAAAATGAAATTAAAGACCGTTTTCGCATTGAAGAAAAAAAAAAACTTTTGATGGCATACATGCACTTCCTGTTCGTCGATTCGCAAAACTGTCGGCCTTCCTTCATTCTAGATTTTAAAAAAAAAATCGGTCTCATAAATACAGCATTTTGATTCTCGCTACAAACGATAATATTCAGCCAAGGAAGGATCTCTCGTAGTCTCCCGTAATCACACACACAAAAAAAAGAAAAGCGTCTAGAGTCGACAAGAATAAAAATCGGAATGGCGTCCTCGGCCAGAGCGTATCAAGTTACAGCATTGTTGGTACCCGGAGCGTGTCGAGCGGCCGAAATTTGTCCCCCCCGATCGGCTGTCGAACGCTCAAAAGGTGTCGATTTTAAAACATACGAGGGGAAAAGTGTGAGAGTTCAACAGGTGACAAGGGGAGGGAGAGGGGAAGGGAGGGGGGGAGGGAGAGGGGATTGGGGGAGGGGTGGGGGTGTGTTGGTGGATAGATGTGACGGCTGTGGACCTCTTAGCCATTGTGCTGTGGAGGAGGCTGGGGAGGGGACGAGGGGTGATAGTGATCTGGTGAGAGAGAGAGAGAGAGAGAGAGAGAGGGAGGGACGGTGCATGATTGAGGATGTGAATATTATGTTCGAGTAAAAGAGAGAGAGAGAGACCTACTCCCCTATCAGTCCCATCACTTTTTATCACAAACTTCACTCAACCCCTTACGAACGACTGGGATACCTTAGAAATTTACCTAGACTACCTGCAGATCATTTTAGTCATCCGTCATACTACTACCGCCGAGAGTTGTTCCCCTGGGCTTAGAAGGCTCCCTAGCACGTCTTCATCCCTTCACCACGAGGACGTATTTTTGTTCTAGTCTTGCTACCACCAGACGATTTTATTCAGCTGAGGAGAGACTTCATGGAACTGGAGGGCTTTGGAGACGGCCTTCATTTAGCCCCTTTACACTCGAGCGTTCCTTCCAGAGCTGAGTGAAATCGTCTGACGTCTGAAGGTAGCAAGAATAAACCCATGTCTTACGTCATCACAGTGAAGCGGTTAAATATTTTCATTGTATATTACACCTGAACTCTTTTGCTAAAACTGTCTTTTTAAACTGTCGATATCGTAATGCTGTTCTGTACACCTAAGGGAAGACATTATTATTATTATTATTATTATTATTTATTATTATTATTATTATTATTATTGTTGTTATATTATTATTATTATTATTATTAATTATTATTATTATTATTATTATTATTATTATTATTATTAATTATTATTATTATTATTATTATTACTTTTTATTACTGTACTACTATTATTCTGTGGTAGGTGGGGGCGCTCACTATCCACTCACTCGATGTAGTGCTGCTTTCGGGTGTCTACACTTTCCTCTCCTCCATCCTTCTTTCCTTCCATCCTCTTCTGTTTGTCTTTCCTTACTCTTTCCTCGTCCTTCTGCCTACGGGTGACTTTACACTCCCTCTGCTGCCTTTCTTTCCTTCATTCTTTCATCTTCGTTCTGCCTGTGGCCTGTGGATGACTTTACACTGAGTGACAAGCCAAATGGTTTCCTGTACACAAGGAAACCATTTACAACGCTGAGTGGTAACCATATAACCAAATTTTGGCGCCTGGTGGTGTAGTGGGTAATTTTGGCGCTCCAGTCGAATTGAACCGGTGAAGGTTTATATCCAAGGGGTGGTTGGGGTTTATTGCTCACGTAATGCCACTCAGGGATGAGTAAGGCTGGTCACTTTCATTTTCAATGTCAGGACCAACTTGCCTAGCCCTGGGCTCGTACGCTCCTCATGGGACAACGTAGGATTGGATGATGGATGGTTGGATAGATTATTATCATTATCATTATTATTATTATTATTATTATTGTTATTATTATTATTATTATTATTATTATTATTTTGTACATTATTGATATTATTTTACCTCCTTTACTACCAGAGTTCAAGCTGACCAAAATCGTGGCGGTAGTAGGGACGAGGGGAAGAAAATTATATAACTGTACTGAAGGACTTGACACTTCAGACTGACGATTATTTATTCATTTATTTTCATGTATTTAATTATTTTTTATTCATGCATTCTTCAGCAAATTTAGCCACCTATGGATATACTTTTCAAATTGCAGGGTATAGTTACAATCCAAAATACAACGATCCTCTCAAGTTTGACGAATATATTGCGGAAGAATCGAACCATTTGAAACACGTATTAGGAGAGATAGGGTTTTCATTGTATTTCGCCTGGTGTAAATTTTCTTAAGACGGAACTGGGAAGATGGGTGTGTCTTAGATTGTACGTCCTGTGACTGAAGGGGTTAATGGAAATTGTCTTAAACCCACCTCAACCACGAAGGGTCGTTTCTGAGATGAATAGAGTCGTCTGGTGTTAGGAATAATTTTTAAAAGTTCGTACAGGTGTTTATATCAAAGTGGATTGCATTAATAACCCACAAGAGAACAGTGCCTCTTTGAATCTGATGGTATCTTTGTCATTTTTTTTTATTTCTTTACCTTTTTGAGCCACTTAGAGGTAGTCAGCTTAAGACAGGCCTCTTTTACTGGAGGTGTTAGTGAGTGCTGTGTCTTTCCCCACCAGTACCTACGTCTGTCTAGAAACAGTAAAATCGCCTGGAAGTAGCAAGAGTAAAATAGATTAGAAGTAAGTAACCTGCATAAAGGAGTAATTGTGACGAATGCAGAAATAAATTAATTGACAAAAGTTATTAGGGAGTCTCTTCAACCCACTAGAATGCTGTTTTAGAGAGAGAGAGAGAGAGAGAGAAATTTTTTTTTTTTTACTCGTTATCCGTAAGTTTATCAGTTAATTTTAAAGCTCGTGTCACTCCCTCTCACCTGAATATAATCGTGTGGCGTCAGCTGGAATAGACCACAAGAGTTGCCCCGACCATGGGAAGGTTAAAAGCGGTAGTATCAACTCTTAGGCTCCTATGGCTCACTGTGGTCTGAATAAAAATGGTCTGGCGTTAAATGGAATCAAATAATGGAGAATACGGCTCATCGGATAGGAGACTCCCTAACACCTCTTCCTAAGCGATTTATTTTGTTCATAGACTTCTTACTGTCCTCTTCTGTGTTATTTAAATCGTTCTAATACCACCATTTGCTTCATAACAT
The DNA here is from genome assembly GCF_032717465.1 of Coenobita brevimanus. Lineage (NCBI taxonomy): Eukaryota > Metazoa > Arthropoda > Malacostraca > Decapoda > Coenobitidae > Coenobita > Coenobita brevimanus. The sequence continues at coordinate 41,117,431 of NC_137024.1, read as the reverse complement.
ACAAATTTATATTAACTCTGCCGTATCCAAAAATAAGTCGCTAAGGAAGAGGTGTTAGGGAACTTCCTTAACCGATAAGAATACTAACCCATGAGAGGATGAAAGAAAAATAAGTAGATAAGTAGATAGATAAATAAGATAATCTGTACGTCAATAATTTCATTCCACTAACCATCATTAATTTAACCGCGTCGCAGAGATAACTAATTTTAATATTCTTGGTGCCGTCAGACGATTTTATTCAGCTGAGGGGGAGACTTTTCCAACTGGAGGGGTTAGACACAGCTTTCCCTTCAGCACGAAAGATTTTTTCCAAGTTCAATAAAATCGTCTGAAGGTAGCAAAAACAAACTAAGCCCTCCTGAAGCTTAAAGAAATCGTCTGGTTGTAACGAGAGTATAGAATTTAGAACTAGTTAATCGTAATGAAGATACTAAAAAAGCTTACCTCATTCAGAAAGTGTTAATAGACTTTAGACGATTTTTTTTCTTATTGCGTGTGTATGTGTATTGTTGCATGAATATTTATGTGTGTGTATGTGTATGTGTACTGCTGCATGAATATATATGTATGTATGTGTGAGTGTGTATTGTTGCATGAATATATATGTATGTATGTGTGAGTGGGTATTGTTGCATGAATATATATGTATGTGTGTATGTGTGAGTGGGTATTGTTGCATGAATATATGTGTATGTATGTATGTGTGTATGTGTACATGTTCGTTCAGAGCGTTCAGACAGGCCAAAAATGTGATGTATTCTAATTTATGAAGTAACTATGTCCACCAGAGTTTGTATCTATTCATTTCTAAGTATGTGTCTTTGTGTATCTGTCTGTCTGTATATCTGCCTGTCTATCTGTTTATCTATCTGTCTATCTCTGTCCATCTATCTATCTGTCTTTATTTATCTACTATGCTGTGCCGGAATGTTTTTATTACAAGGTTTTTTACGCTTCTGGATGTTGTTGTTGTTGTTGTTGTTTCATCATGTCTTAGTTGTTGTGATGATTGTGGACTAAGGTTGTGAGGGAGGGAGGAAGGAATGAAGAGAGTAAGGGAGGGAGTGAGGAAGAAAGAAGTAGGGAGGGAGGGAGGGAGGGAAAGAGAGAGAGAGAGAGAAAGGGAGGGAGTAAATATGGAAAACAAACAAACAAACAAAAAAAGTGGGAAAGATTGAGTGGAAAGAGAAAGTACAGTAGAGAGATCGAGGAATTGAAGGGAGAGAGAGAGAGAGAAGGGAGTATAAGAGCTTAGGGGGAAAGAGCGAGGAGGGTGAATGAAGAAGAAAGAAGAAAAAGAGGGAAGACAGTGAGGACAGAAACAGGCGGTGGGTGTGTGTGTGTGTGAGAGAGAGAGAGAGAGAGAGAGAGAGAGAGAGAGAGAGAGAGAACGCAAGGAAATATTTAAAGAAGGAAGTTTGGAGTTGTCGAGTTCAGTTAGAGAGTATTGGGGGACGAGTGGTGAGAGGGGGGATGAGTGGTGAGAGAGAATGAGTGATGAGAGAGCGTGAGTGGTGAGAGGGGGGATGAGTGGTGAGAGGGGGGATGAATGGTGAGAGGGAATGAGTGGCGAGAGAGCGTGAGTGGTGAGTGGGAGGTGTGAGAGGGGGATGTGGTGAAAGGGAGTCAGTGGTGAGAGGGGGTTGAGTGGTGAGAGGGGGATGTTGTGAGAGGGAGTCAGTGGTGAGAGGGGGTTGAGTGGTGAGAGGGGGATGTGGTGAGAGGGGGTCAGTGGTGAGAGGGGGTTGAGTGGTGAGAGGGAGATGAGTGGTGAGTAGGATGAGTGGTGAGGGGGATGAGTGGTGGAAGGAGGATGAGTGAGATGTGGTGAGCGAGTGGTTGATGAGTGATGAGTGGAGATGAGTGATGAGTCAGTAGATGAGTAGTGAGTGGGGAATGTACGGTGAGTAGGGATGAACGATGAGTAAGTGGAAGACGAGTGGTGAGTGAATGTGGGTTGAGTAATGTGAAATGGGGATGAGTGATGATGGTGAATGCTGAGTGTTGGATAGAGTCGAGTGATTAGGAGGTGGGTGGTGAGTGGAGCTGAGTGGTGTGAGTGAGGATGAGAGAGAGAGAGAGAGAGAGAGAGAGAGAGAGAGAGAGAGAGAGAGAGATGACCTAAGAGGAATTGTGAGCTAGCTTATGTAAGGGAGTGAAGAGCTGAGCGGACTGTGTTGACGTGAATTCAGAGAGAGAGAGAGAGAGAGAAGGGGCGGTGGGGGGCAGGACTGTGAAGGAGTGAGAGGGCTATAACTAGGGAGCGAGTGAGCTGAGTGGGCTAGACCGAGAGTGAGAGGGCTAGTGAAATAGTAAGAGTTGAGAGGATTGAAATGAGGATGAGATGTCCGCAATTAAGATGATGTGACCTGGAGTGGGTTAAGGTGAGCGTGAGTGGGCTCAGTGTGTCTGAGAGGGTTTGTAAAGGATTTACTCATTTCATTTTAGCTTGGCCAAAAGTTTCCGTCTCCAATTTAGACGCTTGGTAGTTTAACAATTGAGTAATACTAGAATATGATGCGAGTCACAAGAGAAGTTAGTAGAAGGAAAGTAAAACCGTAGTAATGTATTGCCTTTTTCTCCCACTTAGGTACGTGAAATAAGCTGTAGAAGGATGAAAATCAGGGTCAAGTTAAGGTGAAAGGATTATGGAAGGAAGAATGAACAAGAATATAATAAATGGAAAAAAACTCTCAGAGGTGTAGTTCGGATTAGAGGGGTCTTGTAGCAGGTTTAAGTGAGAGTATGTGGGTCTAAAGTGAAGCTGGAATGGAGGGTGGAAGATTAAGAAAGAAGATGGGTTGATAGGGAGGGCCGTGAGTGGCTTAATATTTGTAGAGAAGTTTGTAGTTAGGATGTGAGGGGAGGTTTGGAGAGGCTGAAGTAGGGATGAGTGGGCAAAAAGTGAGTGGGAAGGTCACTGGATGTTGGAGAGGGCTGTGAGAGGGATGAAACGAGTAACAGAGGGTTGAAGTGAGTTGAGATGTTTGTAGTTGGGATATGAGAGACTGAAGTAGGCTAAAGAAAGAAGCTTACGGTGTGGGCGAGATGGCCAGTCGAAGTTAGGAAGTCCTGTGGAAGATAGGTTAAAAAGAGAGAGAATAGTGAGAAAATTGAAGAGAATTGAGCTATCTGTAGTTAGGATATGAGGAGGTTTACAGAGAGTTGAAGTGGAAACGGGTGAAGCAGATGTGAGTAAGGAAGACCCGTGGAAGTTAGAGAGAGAATTATGGAGGAGTTGTAACAGGTAAGAAAGAATTTGATTAGGCATAAGACAGGTGAAGTGGGATTGAAGGGGAGGAGGTACAGTTATATGGAGTGGGACTTGAATTATATCCTTTCAGTACGACGATGTCTCTAAGTCCTATTGTGTCGCGATTATTGCATTTAGCGGATGGGTGCCGAGTGAATGAGTTAGATTCAGCCTTCATTAATTTCCTCATTACTACTACGTGTCTTTTTGGTACTGAGTAAAATTGTCTGTTAACATTAATAAACTGAGACCTCATCGTACTGAAGGAGTAAAAGTTGGGGTAATCGTTAAAATGGGTTTGAGAGGGCTGGATTGGGGGTTTAGAGGGCTGGCTTGGGGGATTTGAGAGGGCTGGAGTGGAAAGGGTTGAGAGGGCTGGACTGGGAGGGTTTGAGAGGGCTGGAGGGGGGGGGTTGAGAGGACTGGAGGTGGGGTTTGAGAGGGCTGGAGTGGGGGGTTTGAGAGGGCTGGAGTGGGAGGTTTGAGAGGGCCTGTTCAGGAGGGTTGAGAAGGGTGGAGTGGGTATTATGAAATAGTGATGAAGGGTAAGTAGAGGTGTGGAATAGAGTGAGGGTTGAATTAGTAGGGGTGAAAAACCTTGAGAGAGTGGGATGAAAGGGGGTGCAGTGGAAATGGGGAAAGTGACGTGGGATGAGAGTTTGAGTAGGAGTGGGGAGAATGCAGTGGGATGAGAGGACAAGAATGAAATGTGAGTGGAATGAAGTAGGATGAAGAGGAGTGAAGTGGGAGTGGGAGGTTGAGTGGGCTGAGTTAAAGGGTTAAGAGCTGTAAGTGGGCTACTTGATGGATGGGGTTGTGAAAGGACTTTAATGATGCCTGGAGTGGGATTTATGGGCTGTAGTGGGACATGAGGGGGATGAATGGGCCGCAGTGATATGTGGAATTGGTTGAGAGGGATGAGATGGGATGTGGAGAGATGGAAGAATGGGATTAAGAGTTGGTTGGATGGACTGAAGTGGGATATGAGTTGGGTGACAGCAGCAGTGGGGTGAGGTGAGAGAGCCAGAATGAGGTAAGAGGTTTGAAATGGGAGGTGAGTGGGATGGGGAGGCCGGAGTAGGACGTGAGAGAGCTGGACTGGGGTGAGATGAGAGGGGCTGGAATAGGACGTGAGAGGGGCTTAAATAGGACGTGAGAGGGGCTGGAGTGGAGTGGAGTGGAGTGGGACGTGAGAGTGAACGGCGGCGATGTTGTTACAGGAGTAGTGTTATTCTCGTCGGCTGTGTACTTCGCCGACGCGGGATCAGAGCGCTCCTGCTTCAAGAGTATCCCGGACGCTTTCTGGTGGGCCGTAGTGACCATGACCACTGTGGGATATGGCGACATGAGGTAATTGGCCATCACACCCACAAACAGACCACTCCGTACTCGACAACTTCGATGGCCGGACACCTGGTTTTATAGCCGGCTGAGTCCTACTGCTGCTACTACTATTCTTCTACTGTACTGCTACTGCTACTGCTGCTGCTATTGCCGATACTATAGCTCTTGTTGTTGTCGTCGTCTTCCATTTCTTCCATAAAGGGATCATGATCATAATCATCACACTTTCTGGTTTTCATCCACCCCATTCTTCACATTTTCATCACTCGTTCACTCATCACCTGCTTTGTATTACTCCTTGTGTTGCCCTTCCTTGTCTCCTCCTTGCCTTCACCTCACAGGCCTGCTACTTAACTGCAACGCCTTTACAGTTTTGCCCCGATATGTTGCAATAATTGAGATCAGCCTTTAATGTTACAGAGATCAGCAGGCTTGTTTGGAGACATTCCTCTCCATTTCTACAGCCGTGGAGCTCGATATGGAGACGAAATTTCCCTCACTTCGATGTACAGATCATGAAAAAATGTCCTGGGGGTAAGGTAGGGCTACAAGGAGTCCAACCCAAGGCGTAAGTGTGGTAGGCAGCTGAGTGTTACATCACCCTCTTCATCCCCATGTCCCCACCACCACAACAGCCACCACCACCACCACCACAGCCTCCTCTCGCCCTTTAGTCTTTCACCCCAGCTTCCCGCCTCCCTCCGCCAGCGTACTTCTTCACCAGGGGAGGAGCCAGACGACGTAGCTAGTTTTTGTTGAGAGGGTCGTGCCGGAAACTTGAAAAAAAAAAAAAAAAAATGGGGGGTGAAACTACTGTACTTTTATTTTCCACACCACCCCCTTTTTTTACAACCTTCGATTCTCCATCACTCCTACGTTTTACTCCTTCACGTCCACTGTTCCTACCCTCATAAGGAAACATCCCAACTCATCCGTCCCCTCACTTTTCCCTTTATCTTCTCTTCCCGTCCCCTCCCCACCACCACCACCCTCCCTGTCTCTTCCTCTTCCGCCTGGGGAGTGAGGCCTCATTGTATCTGTTCCTCTTGCAGGTGTGGTTCTCTTCTCAAGTGCTGTGTACTTCGCCGAGGCAGGCTCAGAAAAATCCCACTTCAAGTCTATCCCTGATGCCTTCTGGTGGGCGGTCGTCACCATGACTACAGTGGGCTATGGAGATATGACGTACGGGTCACACCAGCCTCCATCCTGTGGCTTTCTTACCCTTTGCATGATGCTTTGGATACCCACCACAAACCACACCTGTATACCACCACACCACACCCACCATTACATTTTATACTCATACCACCACATCATACCTATCATACCACACCACCATACCATACCATACCATTCCATATCCATCAGCACATTTCTGCTTACCCTACCACACCATACCTACTTCCCACTCTCACGGAACCATATGCCTATTCATATCACAATAGCACACCACTCGTACTATTTCAGTTCCTCCCACTACATTCCACTAGACCCCCTTTCCCCCGTTGCCACATTCACCATATCTCACCCACGCATCCACTCACATCCACCATACCACACCTATTCTCCCCATCAATCAATCCACTCCCAGTCATCACCAGAACCACTCCATATACCAAGCACACCACACTACACCACAACATCTCGTCAGTCCACTATATACCAGCCTTATTATTCCCACAATACCCCACTCGTCACACCTGTCTGTTCCCCATCCAGCCACACAAAAACATGTCTCTCTCATCAGCTGTACCCGAATTCGTGATACTCGATTCACCCTTCAGTATCAATCATGCACTCGGTAAATCAGTTTAGCCTTCACTTTAGAATTTGAATTACAAGAGTTGTGGTATATTCACTCAAAGCTCATGAAACAGATGCACTAGTTCAACATATGAGAAGTAAGAAGGGATTGGGAATGGAAAATCACAACACAGACTCTAAATAAGAGCCCGTCTCCCCACCTTGATCAGGCATGCAGTCAGCCGTATTCACCCACCCAGATTACTTACACTCACGAGTAGCTTTTGACACCGTATAACAATAAACTGTAAACATACCCAACAAAACACTCACTTATGCAGCTTCGTCACATATTGCACAATCACTCATACATTGATGTCTAGCAGTATTCCAGTAAAGACCCACACATACGAGTATAGTCATTGCCTTGCGATCTTACTGACTCACGGTACTGCATTTCACGTGGTTCACTAGATAACTTGGGAAGCATCATCATTCATCAGTCACCACGACCACCTCATGTATTAACACACACACACACACACACACACACACACACACACACACACACACACCACTTCGACCTCTGATTACATAAAACAGACACACACACACACACACACACACACACACACACACACACACACACACACACACACACACACACACACACACACACACACACACACACACACACACACACACGTGCACCACCACTTCCACCACTGATTACATCACACACACACACACACACACACACACACACACACACACACACACACACACACACACACACACACACACACACGTGCACCACCACTTCCGCCACTGATTACATCACACACACACACACACACACACACACACACACACACACACACACACACACACACACACACACACACACACACACACACACACACACACCACTTCGACCACTGATTACATAAAACACACACACACACACACACACACACACACACACACACGTGCATCACCACTTGACCACTGATTACATAAAACACACACACACACACACACACACACACACACACACACACACACACACACACACACACACACACACACACACACACACAGCATGACAACCTAGAGGGTATACCCCCTTTAGTGCATGACCACCCCCGCACACCGAGCAGGGCCGGACAACACAGACGAATAACCGCAAATAATTACAATATAGATTGATAAATAAGAGCTGTCATTATTCTGATATTTTGAAGGAATGATGGTGAGTGTGGCTATGATATTGTTTGGAGCCTAAAGACTGTACTTGTGTTTGCGGTAATATTTGAACCTAAGAATTGCTCTTGTTATTCTTAATTTCGATGGTTGTAAGTGTAATCGATAAAGGTCATGTATAGAAAATTATAATAGAGATTAATATATGCAGCTAATTATTCTCTGACGTAAATAATCTTTTTAGCTCGTTTAATATAATCGTACTTAATTTCAAATAACCAGAAATGAACAAACAGAAAATCAGTGTTTCGTTTTGACAGCATGAATTTTTATTAATATAGGAAGCGTGCAGTGAACTCTTTGTATGCATTATAGCGTATAATTAAGAATAAAAATAAAAATAATAAAGCTAATAAATACTTGATAATATTAACATTAATAAAGTGTGTTAATGTCAGTAGCAGTAATACCGCGATAATTCCTTTACTGTTCGTTCACCAGCCCTGCTCTTTCCTCACAGTGAAGGACGTAACTTTCTGCACAAGACCCGTCCATTGTCAAAATCCCACCCAGTCACTTCTCTCTCTCAACCTTTCACAAATAAAAAATCAGTCGCTCGTTAATAAGTTCAGAGAAAGTAAGAAAGAAGAAAAAAGAGAGGGAGAAGCGGATTGGTATATTCGTGCCTTCAGGATAATCTGTTTAGCCTATACAACCTATTTTCCCCATTTCCCCCTCCTTTCCCCTCGCCCCTGTTTCCCCTTCCTTCCTTTTTAGCTTCTGTCACAACTACAGCTTTCTCAGAGACTGACGGAAAAAAATAAGAATTAAATATATATTGTACAGTGTTCATTTTTTTTTTTTTTTTTTACAATGAATAATTCTTCCACTGGACTTTCCCCTCTAGCCTAGTGCATGCCAGACGTATGTGATAATCCTGGACGCAAATTATTTCTCAGAGGTACAGACGGCGATTATTCAGACAAAAAATCTAGATTATTAAAGTGACGTCGTTACGGCCGTCCGCTCGAAAGTGTTACGTATTTAGTATTTTTCTCTGTTCTAACCGTATGTCGTGTTGAGATGATAATTCCGTATTTGTGAGATAATCTAATAATGTGTTTGTGCAGTAATTTGATATGGAGTTATTTGTGATGGATATTTCTACCTCCTCTAGCACATAAAACCTGGTGCTAATCATTCACTCCTAACTTGGGTCTAATCTTTCCTAACATGGACACTGTACTACTAACACTAACGATAAGCCTCTGAGGGATAATTCAAGAAGTGATGTTAGGCTTTTGTTGTCATCTTTTCCGACTCCTGTGCCAACGAAAAACAAAAGGATGGAATCAGAGTTAGGCTCGTATCCTCGTCGGTTAAGGAGGCCCCCTAACACCTCGTCCTTAGCTATTTACATTTTACACTATACTGCTTTCTTGTTCGTTATGTATGCCATTGTAATATAGACACACACTTCATAAATAACAGAGAAATATTAAAAAAAACACATTAGATACAGAAATGAACCAGTGAAGAAGGGGTGTTAGAAAGCTTCCCTAGTCGACAATATGGGCCTTAAAGTCGTGTTGTGAGTGGCTTTGGAGATTTCTTCACGCATTTTCTTGAGCGATTTATTCTGCGGATTGCACCTCAGTATCATTTTGTATGTTATTAATGGAAGCTGTAGCGATATGTAGGCGACATAAGTAACACGCAAGAGAGTGTTGAGGTGTCAGATGAAATTGAAACGCCGAAGAAGTTGCTGCGAAGTCTCCTATGCCGTTTACAATACGTGCCTGTGTGTTCGCTAGGTTCATGTAAACAAAAACACGACTGACCAACCTACCTATTTTGTCTGCCTCCCTGCCTGTCTGTCTGTCTGTGTCTGTCTGTCTGTCTGCTTGTCTGTCCTAGCCTAGCCTAGCCAACACGCCCACCTCTTTGCCTACAACTCCAAGTCTTCTCTTCTTACTCCTGACTCCTCAATTTTAGCCTACTAGAGACTGGATGATGACGTTCTAGTTGTGCATGGAGCTCCGAGAGAGAGAGAGAGAGAGAGAGAGAGAGAATGTGTATGTTTGTGTTTTTCAGCCCACCACCAGTCTAAAAAAGAAAATTCTCTCTTGATCAGCCTGCCCTCGTCAAAAAATCTAGCCATCATATTCTAGAAAATGGTATATAAAAAAAAAATCTCCTTTGCAACTTATCTTCCATGCCAAAAATTGAGGTTCCTGTGATTTTTGGATCGCATTTTATTTTTACTAGTGAAATTTTTAAAAGGAATTTCGATACTTTTTAGAGTTAAATGAGTTGACTGACACGAGATATGAAGATGAGAATACTTAAGCGGATCTTCTAGAATATGATACTGTGTAAACTTTTTGCTTTGTGAACTGTAATCTTCCTGTCCCCCACCCAGCTCTCACTCACTCACTCTTGTTTAAGCTTTCAGTCAATCTTGCTTACTTTTAGCTCTCTCACTCCCCCTACTTCAGCATTCACTTAATCTTGTTCACTCACTCACTTGGTCACTCAGTCTTGCTCATCGTCCACTCACTTCTACAGCTCTCACTCTTGCTAAGTTCAAACTCTGATATTCTTATTCATCAGCTCTTACTTGCTCTTGTTCATGGCCCCTTTTGTTCTCCGGCTTTCTCTCTCTTGTTCACGGCGTTCATTCGTGTTCAGCAGTCATTCGCTTTTATACTATCATTTTATTCACTTCTTGTTCAACTCTCTAGTTCATCAACTCCCCCTCACTCCTGCTCAGAAGATTTCACTCGGTTCCCAGCTTTCACTCACCCTTGTTCACTATTTCTCATTCGCACTTGTTCACCAGCTGTAACTCGTTCATCAGCTCTTTCGCTCTTACGTACAGGCTTTCATTCTTGTGTACAAACTCTTTTACTTATTTTCACGTTCTCTCTCTTTCACTATTGACAGGCCATCACTTCTCCACTGACCTGCGCACTCTTGCATCCCATATCATTCTTGGTGTAAATCTGTCACTCTTAAGAATTACTGTTCTCACTTATTAATAACTATTTTCTTGTTACCAGATCTCGCTTACTAAATGCTATTGTTTACTTTCCAGACTCTCTTTCCCTTTTCTTCCAGCTTCCTTGGCTTTCCTTCCTCGACTGTATCCTTCTTTATTTCCTCCATTTTTATCTCAATATCTTCCAGCTTCCTTCCCTGCCCTCCAGTCTTTCTCCTTCCCTCCACCTTCCAGCCTCCCTCCTTTATTTCAAGCCAATCCTCCTATCTCCCAAACGCCTTATCTACTTTCCAGCTTTCTTCTCGACTATCCGTCATCCTTCCCCACTCCCCAGATGCCCTCCCTAACTTCCAGGTCTTCCTCTTTGTCTTTTAGTCTTCCTCTTTACCTTCCACCCTCCTCCCTACCCTTTAACACCCCTCCCTACCGTTTAGCCTTCCTTCTTCCGTTCTTCATTGCTTCAGCCTCCCTCCCCACCATTCAGCCTTCCTTCCCACCATCTGTTCTCCTTTCCTTCCTTTCAATCTACCTCCGTCCCATTTTTCCGTCCTTCTTAACTCCTTCCTCAGTATCCAACATCTCTGCTCTTACTGTCCCGTCTCTTTACCTTCCAGTGTCTCTCTCTGCTTATCACATACACTACTCCCATCCACATCCCTTCCTTCGTATCCTTCTTTCCATTTCTTTTTCCCTGCTTCCCATTCCTTTCTCCTCACCATAACCACTAACATCCCTACTTTCATTATTACTAGCATTTCTCATTTCATCTCTTGCTACTCTTACTAATCTTGCTACTCTTGCTACTTTGTCTTCAACCCTACCTACCCACTGCCAACCAGACCTTTTTCTTACCTACCATACTTTCTTCTACACTCCATCATTCCCCATCCCTTCCCATCCATCATCTTACACCCCCCCCCCCTTTTCAGCCTCTCTCTCTCAACCCCCCTGTCTTCACTCTTCACTCCTCTCGGGTGCTCTCTTTCTCTTTCCTTTGCACTCTCTCCCCGCCCTCCCCTCTTTTTACCTTCATTTTTTTTTTCCTTCCTGCTTCCAGCCACCCCTCCAGCTCTCTTCCAGACTCTAACTTCCCCTACAGTCGTTCCCCATTTTTCAGCGTCCCTCCCTGTTACCATTTCCTTCCTTCCATCTGCGCTTCGAGCTCTTTTGTTCTTTCCGTCCTTTCCTTCCTTCCTTCCTTCCATCTCGTCATCCTTCCACCTTCTCTTCCAGCTCGTCTCTCACTTCCATTTTTCCTACCAGTCTCTTCATATTTTCCAGTTACCCTCCCTATTCCTATGTTCCTTCCTTCCAGTCTACTTTTCAAGCTTATTTTATGCCTTTCTACGTTCCTGCTTCTTACCCTAAGTCCTTGTTTCTCCCTGCCTCGTTTCCAGGCCTCCTTCCACATTCCAGCTTCTACTCCATACATTCTTCCAGTTTCTCTCTCTTAACCTTTTTCTTTACCAACCATCCAGCCCCTTCAAGCTTGGTAGCCTCCCTCCTCACGCTCCAGCCTCCCCTGCAGCTGTCTCCCTTGCCTTTCCCCACTACCTCCATGGCCTCCCTCACAGCTCTCTCACTCTTTCTTTCTAGTCACTCTTCCAGCTCTCTCCCTTCCATCTCACCCTCTCTCTACATCCTTCCAGTTCCCCCAGTTTTCTCTCCCTTCATTCCAGACTTCCCTCCAACACTATTCCGTCCCTCTCTTCCCTACTTTCCATCCTCTGTTCCACGTCCCTTCTTTCCAGCCCCTTTCCCTCGCCTCTCCCTGTTTTTCCCTCTTTTGGTTACCCTCTTCCAAAGTTTCAAGTGCCCATTCCATTTCGCCCCCTTCCCTTTCCTCCCGCCCAGCCTTCTTACCGTCGCCTTCTTACTTTCCAGGCTCCACTTCAACCCCTCACCCTATCCCATTCGTCTCCTCCACACCTTCCTCCATTTATTGTCCTTTCCTCTAGGTCTCATCCTTCTCTCCAGCCTTCCTTCACTCCTCTCTTTACTTATCATCCTGTCTTAGCACTCTTCCTGACTTTCCAGCCTCCATCCTAGGTTCCTCCCTTCCCTCATCCTCCCACCATCCTAGATTTCTTTCCCCCTTTTCTCTACTCTCTAATCACCCTTCCTTCTTCCCTACCTTCTAATCTCCGTTTCCTTACCTCCCTTCTTCCCATCTTCTCTTCCCTCTTGTTTCTACAACCACTCCTCCCTCCCCTCCCGACCTTTCAAGTTCCTCTCCCTTTCCTCCGTACCATTCAATCTCCCTTCCCTCCTCGTTCACCCAGCTGTCTCCCATCCATCCAAGCCTATCCTACCTTTTCATTCCTACCTTCGAGTTTCCCTCTCCTTCCTATCCACCCTTTCAGCTACTCTTCTCGTTCTCTCCCTTCCGTTAAGTCTCCTTTTCTTATTCTTCCTTCCAGTTCACTCCCTACATCCCACC